>NC_054865.1:59147159-59352159 GCF_018320785.1 Cheilinus undulatus | reverse complement strand
ATGGATGGTTCATATTTTGTCTAAATCAGGTTCAAACTCTGTTATTGAATGGTGCTCTATAATAACATTATTGTAGCTGTGGGCCTCAGTACTGTTTGAACTCATTTTTTTCATGTTGATAATAATTTAAAAAAGAAATAAATACAAAATTAATAATAATTTTTATTATTTTCTATTACTGTTATTATTATTATTATTGTTTGGTTGAATAGGTAATGTTTTTGCTGTTTGATGAGATTAAAGTCCATGTTAAAAGTTAAATTATCTTTTTCCTACCTTTAAAACCTGATGATATCAATCTAAAGGTTTTTTTAGATAAACCATCACTTTAATTTCTGATCACTGTTTTAGTTTTTTTTTTGGTACATTAACGTTAAAACCATTAAATCTGGAGCTCCTGAACCATGAGAATAAATCTGTGAACTTTTGAACTCTGAGTACGTCCCAATCATTTATGATTTCAGTGTAATGTGTAACACAAACTTCAGATTAGATTAAAAAAGGCCCCGGGGCCTCCGTCCAGCTTCTCTGGACACCAGATTATGGACTCTGAGGGGATAATCCACGTAGATGTGTCATCTCGAAAGTCCAGAGCTAACAATGGAAATGATGAGAGATGGGGTAATTACACAAACACCGCCCTAATCCCAGGGAACGGTTCGGACGAGCATCTGGGGCAGATGGACAGGGGTGGCGCGCGTTCGGCATTAGCCTACGCCCCGCTGCTCGCCCGGCCACGACCCTCCTGCTTTTGATCCTATTAGCAGGTGAATGAGGAGATGGACATCGGACTGACAGTCCCGGACCGGCCCGCGTTTGGCCACCTGACCCAGAGACTCATTAGCCCACACATATGCTGCTCCCCAACAAACACAGCCTCAGATAATTCCCCCCAATGGCTGCCACCAAAGAGTGGAGGGGAGAGACGGCGGCGACGTCCATCCTGCACTTAGACGAGTCTCTGAGTTAGAATAACTGATCCAGACATGAAGGAGATGCCTGATAAAAATCAGATATAAAAACAGAGGTCCAGACAGTTGGTGCCAGTAGTCTCACAGCTGAGTGATCATAGTATAAAGACACCTGTCTGGAAGGTCAAGTCACTTATTAATCAGTACTCCTAGCAACCATTACACCATGAAGACAAAAGAACACTCGGAGAAAAGGTGATTGAAAAGTCTAAGTCAGAGGATGGAGTCAGAAACATCTCCAAGTCTCTGAACATCCCCCAGAGTTCAGTTAAATCCATCATGAAGAAATGAAGGAATATGTTACATGTGTAAATCTGCCTAGATCAGACCGTCCTCACAGACTGAGTGGGCGTGCAAGAAGGAGACTAGTGAGAGAGGACACCAAGACACCTATGACTACTCTGAAGGAGCTCCAAGCTTCAGCAGCTGAGATGGAGAGACTCTGCAGACAACAACTGTTGGCCCGGTTCTTCACCAGTCAGAGCTTTAGAGAAAGACACTGTTGAAGAAAACTCAGATTCAATCTGGACTAGAGTTCACCAGAAGGACTGTGGGAGACTCCATGGTCAAGAGGAAGAAAGGTCTTTGGTCTGATGAGACCAGAATGGAGCTTTGAGACCATCAGACAAGACGCCAAACACTGACATCACCACAAACACACCATCCCCACTGTGGAGCACGCTGGTGGCAGCATCATGCTGTGGGGATGCTTCTCAGCAGCATTGTGCTGTGGGGATGCTTCTCAGCAGCATCATGCTGTGGGGATGCTTCTCAGCAGCCCTGGAAGGCTTGTAAAGGTAGAGGGTAAAATGAATCCTGGAGGACAATCCTCTTCAGTCTGACAGAGAACTATGGCTTAGAGGATATTTATGTTCCAGTCAGGAGAATGTTCTGGAGTGTTCAGTAGGATTGTAAATCTAAATCTGTGTTTAAATTGCTTTGTCTAGTCCTAAATTCAGTAACGTGGGCTGAAGCGTCTTGGCTCTCTAGGTTTGGCTGAGTCCTGATGGTCTGAGTCTTCTGTAGGTCAGAGTGAACAGGTCTGTGGTTTCACTCTGAGATGAGGACCGGGACCAGCAGAGCTGCTGATTCCTGATAAACACTGAAAACAGGGAGGAGTCATGTGTCAGGTTATCACAGTCAGCAGTGGAAGCCTCAGGTCAGTGATTGGGCGTTTAGGTCATGTGACCATTGATTTCAGGGTTAGACTTCTGACTGTGATAACGCTAACCCTCGTTCTGTCCCTGGTCTTGTTTCTGTTTTTCTGGGATCCTCCTGGTTCCACTCTCACAGCGAGATGACCCAGAATGCCTCTGGTGTGCCCACTTCCTCCCATGATGCCTCTCTCATGTTTGATTGGCTCTGCCTTTCATCTCAGCACAGGCCGTAATCACAGAGCGGGCACGTGTGAGGGTTGTTCTCCATCAGCTCTTTAGAGGGGGGCGCAGAGAGAGAGCCTTCTCCAGACTTCCTCACAGCAGGAGTTCACTCAAACATTTCTGCTGCTGTCTCGGCCAGGATGGACAGAGATGTTTGTTTGTCAGTGGTTGAATAGTCTTCTTCTGATGCTGCTGTGTCTGAGCGACAGGATCAGAGACTCTGCTGCACGTTCTTTTCTAGTGGAATCTGTCATGGATGCTCTGCAGTGATTGGTGGAGACAGAAACATCTGATCAGAAACATGGAGGCGTTTATGTCCTCACTTAGACTCAGACCGTAATATTTGAGCCAATCAGACAGCAGATAGCTCACTTTAGATCAAACCTGCTGAATAAAAGAGAGATGATCACCGATCGATCATTCCTCACACTCATGCCTGGGTCCGTGGTCTGATAAAGGTCTATAATGTGTCTCTGAGGCTGATCCAGGACCAGAGGAATCTCTCTCCTGTCCTGACAGGAGCTCCACTCCGTCACAGTCTGGACCCGCCCACCCAGCTTAGACCAGACCTCCTCATGAAATCACTGAGCCGGACTCTGCCCCAGACATTTGCATACATTTTCATAAACTTTGCATCTGACTCCAGAAGAATGTAGAGCATTCCTGAAACAAGTGGAGGAGGATCGCCTGCAGCCGTCTGAGGTCGGAGACTCAGAAAGTCCCCGAGTCCAGAGTCTGCTGTGGAGGATTTAACCGTTTAGAGTGACGGCTGTGGAGGCAGATCCTTCATAGAACCAGAGAAAAACCTTCTCCCATGCTCTCTGACACAAAATGTCAAGAATGCTCAAGGGGATCTCTGAAAACTCTCTGAAAGGGTCAAAGGTCACTGGAATGATACTAATGGTAGCAGTGTTAGCTGAGGGACTGTTGCCACATTTGGCTTCAACCTGAACCAGGACTTGAAGGTGACCTCACTAGACTTTGGAGGTCAAAGATCACTACATCCTTACGTACCGTGGATCTAGCGCAGTGATGTCATCAGTCGCCGGGACAGCAGCTCAGCTGTTTTTCTAGAGTCTAGCGGGTCAGAGCAGCTTTACACCGGGGACATGAATCCACTGGTATCCCTGCTTTAGTCCAGACCACAGTCCAGTCTTCATGCCCCCCCCAATCCAGCACCAATCAAATAGCTGGTTGTTTCCTGTGGTCAGACAGTTCAGAGGCAGACGAGGTTATGACTGTGGAGCTGGGTCTGACCAATCAGGACTTTACTGACGGATCTATGACCGTCCTGTACAGGTCGGCCCACACTGGGACAGTTTCAGCTCGTCTAGACCGAGCCTGAGGTCCAGGACTTACAGAGTCATCAGCGTTGGTTGTTGTGTGGTGTACCGGGGAACATGACCACACCCCCAAGCTGCTCCTGATTGGTGGGATGGATCTCCTTCAGGCAAGGACCCTGCTGTTATTCGTCCGTTTCTTTCCTCTTATTATTATTCCCTCATCTCTTTGCCCCTTAATTTGACCCCCTAAACACACTCAAAACTCACCAAAATTGGCACACACCTCAGAATCAGTGAGAAATTTGATAAAATGAAAAAATTAACCCCAAACATGCCAAAATGTGCTCTCTAGCGCCACCTAGGAACACTAAAACGGCCCTCACTGCCAGTAGGAATGTCGTAGAGAGATCAAACCAACGTTGAAACGTTCGTCTCATCGAGACCCACAAATCACGCGCTGACACCCCTAACCTATCTCAAACAGGAAGCCGGCAATTTGCCTTTCAAAATAAAATTTTCCAGGAAAAAAGGGCTCTGAACAAAATGTAAAGGCTCATAGGCCGTAAATCGTATCGGCTTGAACCTCGCAGAGAAGACACACTAGGCCATGCTGATCAAAATTTCTGATGGAATTTGTTGTTTCTCGAACGGTTTCTGAAAACCAAGCCCTCAAAGTTGGTCAACCCTGAAGAAGCCCTCCCTGCTGCTCCCATTCAAATGAATGGGGTGAGGATTCAGGTCCACATAAGCTGTGGCAGTTGGGCCTCTACACAAAAAACTTAAGGTCCTACAGCTTTAAAAATGACATGGATGGATTCCTGACAAAATTTACTACAAAAACATCTTATTTTTAGAGAGATTTGGTCGAAATTGAGGCATCTGTGAGGGGAGATTCAAAAAAATTTCAGTCAATTTGACTCCTGAGAAAAGAGCAGTTGGTGATGATGTCATCCACTGATTGACAGTTCAGTGCAGCTGGTCATGTGACTCACTGAAGGCGGGAAAATGGAATGTGTAATACACACCCATTATAGTCTGAGGCTCCTGACAGAGCTGCAGGGACACACCTCAGTCTAACCTTGAGCAGGTCAAAGGGTCAAAGAGGGATGAAACCCTCAAAGTGGAGGTCAAACGGGCATGAGGGACGTGGGACAGACCGAGGACCTGACTAATGCTGCTGTCAGCTTTAATTATTATTATTATTATTATTATTATTATTATTATTACTTCATTTTTATGTATTTTTATTTTAGTCGTACGCTCCCACACAGAGAGAGAACCATGAGCAGATTCTCAGACTTTAGAGAATTTTAGATTCTCAGATGTCTGACATGAAAATAAAAACAGTAGGAAGCCTGTCTGAAGACCGACATGGAAAAAGGATCAGGAGACAGGCCTAGAGCCGACCTGGAGACCTGGACACCTGCAGACCTGCAGACCTGCAGACATTAGAGAGACAGAGACAGCACAGATCTGGATTAACCCAAACCTGTTCCCCCTCCTCACAGCTGACCCTCAGAGGCCGTTTTATCATGAATTGTCTGGTTTAAATCATACGGGAATGGAACCCTGCCCCCCTTAAACCCAGCAGGTCACCAGGATTTATTTCTTTATTTCCTGACTAACGCGGCTGCAGACAACCTCAGGTGCCTGCAGGGTTCTGGTTTTTAAAGGTCCTACCTCAGTAATCTCAGCTTCTGTTAGAGTGAGCCATCAACCCACAGAACCACGGAGGCGGGGCAAACCCAAAACTCTAACATGTCCTTCATGTCCGTCTTCATCATCCCGTGTCCCACGTCTGAGACTTGTGGACTCGAGCCCACCCGGTCTGGGTGGCGGTGAGGGAGGATGCTGATGAAGGTCAGACCTCTCCTGATGAGACGTAAACATGGGCGTTAGCCCCGTCCCGCCCACAGCAGTGTGTTTGGGTGATGGAGGCGACCTTCGGAGGCGACCCTGCGTATTGATCCCAGCAGCTGCTCTAATCATGCTGTGATGCTTAATTCTTCATCAGGAGAACAATAACAGGAGCTACTGATCAATAACAGGAGCTACTGATCAATAACAGGAGCTACTGATCAGTGACAGAGTTATCGGCGTTCACTCCAGGACGTCTGACAGAAAACAAAGATGAGCATTGATCCGGCCTCGCCGCCGTATGCTGATGTCACAGCCACAGTCAGAGGAGGCGGGGCTAACACGTGTTTGTTCTGGTTTGTTTCCCTCTGTCTGCAGCTCTGATGTAGCCACGAGTCAGTGAGGTTCCAGGTTCCAGGTTCTTGGTTCCAGGTTCTTGGTTCCAGGTTCTTTATTGGTACCCAGAAAGGTGAATGTGAGTTCAGTTGTTCCAAAGACAAGAACAACAAAAACAACCACTAAACCATGACCATGGGTGGAACAAAGGAAGACACCAAGAACCTCCAAAATAAAAGCCCAGCACTGACGTTTCTCTTACTGGAGCCCTCTGTGGTTCACTGGAGCGTGGGGTTCAGTATCCATGACCCAGGTTTGGGTCAAGACCGACCAGGGCCAGACAGCTGCTCTAAACCCCTTTCAGAATAAGCCCCACCCCTTTTTCTCTCCATGTTTCCTGCAGAGTTGTTGAAGGTGGATTAACTCAGAGCATCTGATGACCTCACAGACGTGTTAATGATGTCATCATGACCCGTTAGCACATCAGCAGACAGATGCTCTGGTCTGGTCTGGTCCACGGCCTTAAAGACTCATCTGAACTCCTCTATCGCCGGTAAGGACCTGTGTGAGCCGGTCTGCTGTCCTCCTGTTCAGTCAGGATCCTTTCTTCTCCTCACCCTCAACAGTCCAGAAGAACACAAACTACAGAGGCTGATGAGGACAAAAAAGAGATGACGGAAAGACTCTGATAGGTCAGATCAGGGTCTTCTTTATAAAGGTTTCAGAGGACAGACGTGGTGAGGGTCTGGATCCCTAACTGAGTTAGGGTTAGTCTGAGTTAGGGTTAGTCTAAGGGTTAGGGTTAGTCTGAGTAAGGGTTAGTCTAAGGGTTAGTCTGAGTTAGGGTTAGTCTGAGTTAGGGTTAGTCTGAGGGTTAGTCTGAATTAGGGTTAGTCTGAGTTAGGGTTAGTCTGAGGGTTAGTCTGAGTTAGGGTTAGTCTGAGGGTTAGTCTGAGTTAGGGTTAGTCTGAGTTAGGGTTAGTCTGAGGGTTAGTCTGAGTTAGGGTTAGTCTGAGTTAGGGTTAGTCTAAGGGTTAGGGTTAGTCTGAGTTAGGGTTAGTCTGAGGGTTAGTCTGAGGGTTAGTCTGAGTTAGGGGTTAGTCCGAGGGTTAGTCTGAGGGTTAGTCTGAGTTAGGGTTAGTCTGAGTTAGGGTTAGTCTGAGGGTTAGTCTGAGTTAGGGTTAGTCTGAGTTAGGGTTAGTCTAAGGGTTAGGGTTAGTCTGAGTTAGGGTTAATCTGAGGGTTAGTCTGAGGGTAAGTCTGAGTTAGGGTTAGTCTGAGGGTTAGTCTGAGGGAAAGTCTGAGTTAGGGTTAGTCTGAGGGTAAGTCTGAGTTAGGGTTAGTCTGAGTTAGGGTTAGTCTGAGGGTTAGTCTGAGTTAGGGTTAGTCTGAGTTAGGGTTAGTCTAAGGGTTAGGGTTAGTCTGAGTTAGGGTTAGTCTAAGGGTTAGGGTTAGTCTGAGTTAGGGTTAATCTGAGGGTTAGTCTGAGTTAGGGTTAGTCTGAGGGTTAGTCTGAGTTAGGGTTAGTCTGAGGGTTAGTCTGAGTTAGGGTTAGTCTGAGGGTTAGTCTGAATTAGGGTTAGTCTGAGTTAGGGTTAGTCTGAGGGTTAGTCTGAGTTAGGGTTAGTCTGAGTTAGGGTTAGTCTAAGGGTTAGGGTTAGTCTGAGTTAGGGTTAGTCTGAGGGTTAGTCTGAGGGTTAGTCTGAGTTAGGGGTTAGTCCGAGGGTTAGTCTGAGGGTTAGTCTGAGTTAGGGTTAGTCTGAGTTAGGGTTAGTCTGAGGGTTAGTCTGAGTTAGGGTTAGTCTGAGTTAGGGTTAGTCTAAGGGTTAGGGTTAGTCTGAGTTAGGGTTAATCTGAGGGTTAGTCTGAGGGTAAGTCTGAGTTAGGGTTAGTCTGAGGGTAAGTCTGAGTTAGGGTTAGTCTGAGTTAGGGTTAGTCTGAGGGTTAGTCTGAGTTAGGGTTAGTCTGAGTTAGGGTTAGTCTAAGGGTTAGGGTTAGTCTGAGTTAGGGTTAATCTGAGGGTTAGTCTGAGTTAGGGTTAGTCTGAGGGTTAAGGTTAGTCTGAGTTAGGGTTAGTCTAAGGGTTAGGGTTAGTCTGAGGGTTAGTCTGAGTTAGGGTTAGTCTGAGGGTTAGTCTGAGGGTTAGTCTGAGTTAGGGTTAATCTGAGGGTTAGTCTGAGGGTTAGTCTGAGTTAGGGTTAGTCTGAGTTAGGGTTAGTCTGAGGGTTAGTCCGAGGGTTAGTCTGAGTTAGGGTTAGTCTGAGGGTTAGTCTGAGTTAGGGTTAGTCTGAGTTAGGGTTAGTCTGAGGGTTAGTCTGAGGGTTAGTCTGAGTTAGGGGTTAGTCTGAGTTAGGGTTATTCTGAGGGTTAGTCTGAGGGTTAGTATGAGTTAGGGTTAGTCAAAGTTAGGTTTAGTCTGAATTAGGGTTAGTCTGAGTTAGGGTTAGTCCGAGGGTTAGTCTGAGTTAGGGTTAGTCTGAGTTAGGGTTAGTCTGAGGGTTAATCTGAGGGTTAGTCTGAGGGTTAGTCTGAGTTAGGGTTAGTCTGAGTTAGGGTTAGTCTGAGGGTTAGTCTGAGGGTTAGTCTGAGTTAGGGGTTAGTCTGAGTTAGGGTTAGTCTGAGGGTTAGTCTGAGGGTTAGTATGAGTTAGGGTTAGTCAAAGTTAGGGTTAGTCTGAATTAGGGTTAGTCTGAGTTAGGGTTAGTCCGAGGGTTAGTCTGAGTTAGGGTTAGTCTGAGTTAGGGTTAGTCTGAGGGTTAGTCTGAGTTAGGGTTAGTCTGAGTTAGGGTTAGTCTAAGGGTTAGGGTTAGTCTGAGTTAGGGTTAATCTGAGGGTTAGTCTGAGTTAAGGTTAGTCCGAGGGTTAGTCTGAGGGTTAGTCTGAGTTAGGCTTAGTCTGAGGGTTAGTCTGAGTTAGGGTTAGTCTGAGTTAGGGTTAGTCTGAGTTAGGGTTAGTCCGAGGGTTAGTCTGAGTTAGGGTTAGTCTGAGTTAGGGTTAGTCTGAGTTAGGGTTAGTCTGAGGGTTAGTCTGAGTTAAGGTTAGTCCGAGGGTTAGTCTGAGGGTTAGTCTGAGTTAGGCTTAGTCTGAGTTAGGGTTAGTCTGAGTTAGGGTTAGTCTGAGGGTTAGTCTGAGTTAAGGTTAGTCCGAGGGTTAGTCTGAGGGTTCGTCTGAGTTAGGGTTAGTCTGAGTTAGGGTTAGTCCGAGGGTTAGTCTGAGTTAGGGTTAGTCTGAGTTAGGGTTAGTCCGAGGGTTAGTCTGAGTTAGGGTTAGTCTGAGGGTTAGTCTGAGGGTTAGTCTGAGTTAGGGGTTAGTCTGAGTTAGGGTTAGTCTGAGGGTTAGTCTGAGGGTTAGTATGAGTTAGGGTTAGTCAAAGTTAGGGTTAGTCTGAATTAGGGTTAGTCTGAGTTAGGGTTAGTCCGAGGGTTAGTCTGAGTTAGGGTTAGTCTGAGTTAGGGTTAGTCTGAGGGTTAGTCTGAGTTAGGGTTAGTCTGAGTTAGGGTTAGTCTAAGGGTTAGGGTTAGTCTGAGTTAGGGTTAATCTGAGGGTTAGTCTGAGGGTTAGTCTGAGTTAGGGTTAGTCTGAGTTAGGGTTAGTCTGAGGGTTAGTCCGAGGGTTAGTCTGAGTTAGGGTTAGTCTGAGGGTTAGTCTGAGTTAGGGTTAGTCTGAGTTAGGGTTAGTCCGAGGGTTAGTCTGAGTTAGGGTTAGTCTGAGTTAGGGTTAGTCTGAGTTAGGGTTAGTCTGAGGGTTAGTCTGAGTTAAGGTTAGTCCGAGGGTTAGTCTGAGGGTTAGTCTGAGTTAGGCTTAGTCTGAGGGTTAGTCTGAGTTAGGGTTAGTCTGAGTTAGGGTTAGTCTGAGTTAGGGTTAGTCCGAGGGTTAGTCTGAGTTAGGGTTAGTCTGAGTTAGGGTTAGTCTGAGGGTTAGTCTGAGTTAAGGTTAGTCCGAGGGTTAGTCTGAGGGTTAGTCTGAGTTAGGCTTAGTCTGAGTTAGGGTTAGTCTGAGTTAGGGTTAGTCTGAGGGTTAGTCTGAGTTAAGGTTAGTCCGAGGGTTAGTCTGAGGGTTCGTCTGAGTTAGGGTTAGTCTGAGTTAGGGTTAGTCCGAGGGTTAGTCTGAGTTAGGGTTAGTCTGAGTTAGGGTTAGTCCGAGGGTTAGTCTGAGTTAGGGTTAGTCTGAGTTAGGGTTAATCCGAGGGTTAGTCTGAGTTAGGCTTAGTCTGAGTTAGGGTTAGTCTGAGTTAGGCTTAGTCAGAGGTTTAGTCTGAGTTAGGGTTAGTCTGGGTTAGGCTTAGTCTGAGTTAGGGTAAATCTGAGTTAGGGTTAGTCCGAGGTTTAGTCTGAGTTAGGGTTAGTCCGAGGGTTAGTCTGAGTTAGGGTTAGTCTGAGTTAGGCTTAGTCTGAGTTAGGGTTAGTCCGAGGGTTAGTCTGAGTTAGGCTTAGTCTGAGTTAGGGTTAGTCCGAGGGTTAGTCTGAGTTAGGGTTAGTCCGAGGGTTAGTCTGAGTTAGGGTCAGTCCGAGGGTTAGTCTGAGTTAGGGTTAGTCTGAGTTAGGGTTATTCCGAGGGTAAGTCTGAGTTAGGGTCAGTCCGAGGGTTAGTCTGAGTTAGGGTTAGTCTGAGTTAGGGTTATTCCGAGGGTTAGTCTGAGTTAGGGTTAGTCTGAGTTAGGGTTAGTCTGAGTTAGGCTTAGTCTGAGTTAGGGTTGGTCTGAGTTAGGCTTAGTCTGAGTTAGGGTTGGTCTGAGTTATCACATTTTTAACCATGTAGACTCAGCAGTGTTGCTATCAGTCAAACACAACAACTTCCTGTCATCCTGGCAGCCAATTAGAATGCTCCAGTCTCTCCTCCTATTGTCTTCTTGGTGGTGGACTTCCTGTCAGAGGAGGAATGTTGACGTCAGAACCTCCTGCAGCGTCAGCAGCAGAGCAGACCTGAGAAAATTTGAGAACATTTGAGCTGCAAAAAACATAGAAATGTGTATTTTCTAGACATCTGTTGTCCCACTGATAGTCAGCCAGCTTTCATCCAATCAGAGAGCAGCAGGCCATGCTGACCACTAAGCAGCATTGTAAAGTCTGCTGCTGCCCCCCATCTCCCAGAGATGAGGGCAGTTTTTATCAGAGATATCAGAGAGGAGGTCTGACTGGTTCACCTCTGTCTGCAGATTCTGAGGACGTTACTGTCCAGCTGACCAATCACAGGGCTGTCCAATCACAGGGCTGACCAATCACAGGGCTGACCAATCACAGGGCTGACCAATCACAGGGCTGACTAATCACAGGGCTGACCAATCACAGGGCTGACCAATCACAGGGCTGACCAATCACAGGGCTGACTAATCACAGGGCTGACTAATCACAGGGCTGACCAATCACAGGGCTGACCAATCACAGGGCTGACCAATCACAGGGCTGACCAATCACAGGGCTGTCCAATCACAACGCTGACCAATCACAGGGCTGACCAATCACAGGGCTGACCAATCACAGGGCTGACTAATCACAGGGCTGACCAATCACAGGGCTGACCAATCACAGGGCTGACCAATCACAGGGCTGACCAATCACAGGGCTGACTAATCACAGGGCTGACCAATCACAGGGCTGACCAATCACAGGGCTGACCAATCACAGGGCTGACTAATCACAGGGCTGACTAATCACAGGGCTGACCAATCACAGGGCTGACCAATCACAGGGCTGACCAATCACAGGGCTTTACAGGAGGACCACATATGTAGACCTCTGCAGGTTCAGGACTGTAACCATGGGCTACCCACAGAGAATGAATGACTGAATGGATGAATGAATGGATTAATTGGAAAGATGAATGGATGACTGGATGAATGAGAGTCAGATCTGGTGAATCATTGGTAAACGCTGAGCTGGTCATGGGTCAAAGGTCAAGCCCTATTTCGGACAGTCAGAGGTCAACCGGAGCCTTCAGAGAGGACTTAAAGGGTCATTCTGCTGTTTTTAATGTTAAGAAGCTCAGCTCCTCCTCTGTGTCTGGTCGGGTCTCGTGATGAGCCGTTAGTGGACCAGAACCAGGACTTCTCTGATCCTCCAGGAGCTCTAGTCTGTCTCCACTGAACCTCAGTTTTACTGCAGTGCTATGAGCCTTAGATGAACTGGTCTGACTCTGGTTCACACTAGCAGCATGGTTTAAAAGGACAGTTCAGGGTTTTTGTGTTTAGATAGTATTCGGTTGCCATTGTTTAAAGTGGGACAGACCCTGTTTGCTGACCTCTGTAGGCCCCTCATAGTCCTGGGACCCTGAGAGTGTCCCCCTTTCCTCTAGTCCACATGTACTGACTTCCTCTGTTCTTCCTCTGTCTAATCTGGGATATTTACGGCCCATATTCTTGTTCTGTGTTTATTCCTCTTCAGAGAGCAGCTGTGGGGACTGAGACCCTGCAGAGGTCTCCTGGAGTGACTCTGGATCCTTCATGAACACTCAGACCTGCATTTTCTCCTAACCTCTGCAGGCCTGCCTGGTCTGCAGCGTGTCCATGCTTGTGTTTAACCCCATGTTTCCTCCAGCATGGCGGCTCTGCTCTTATTTCTGGACCAGTGAGAGGACTCAGACCCATACTGACTACCATGTGGACTGTTGATGTGGTTTTTCAGAAACAGGGTAAACCAGCGCTGAACCGGCCTGAGCTCACAGTGTTGGTGTGATAAACTCTCTGCCCCGCTCCTCTCTCTGCTGCTCCCCCGTCCCTTTAAACACTTCCTGTCCCGGTACCGTAAAGCTGCTAGAAGAGGCTCACTGCAAAAGTCACATGCTCCCGTTCCCTTTGTTTCCCACAGAGCCGGAGAGAGTGGAGGACAGACAGAGATCTGTTCTGATCAGCTCTGATCTGTTCAGCGTTCCTCTAAAAACACCAGTATTAACTCTGAGTTTTCCACCAATCAAACCTGAGATCAGATCAGGAAACGGAGAAAAATCTCAGCAGCTCTGAGGAGAACGTTCGTGTTTGTCAGGAGTTTATTCAGAAAACTGCTTTTATTCTGAAGGTGGACCATTTTATTTATCAGGAAAACTGACGGTTATTCCTCCACAGTTCTTTTTTGAACAGAATTATTTATTAGAAGTCAAAAACACCGTTGGTTACGACAGGATGGCTCTGCATGATAGAAACCTGGGCGTCATTGTCATGGAAGTCCTGACAAATATGAAACATTAGTTGGTTTAAGTTTTTGAATCTTGGTTTTATTTTGGTCCATATTCTGTTTTAGTTAAATTCTATTTCTGTGAGAGAGAAATCATCAGGAAGTGACAGGATATGTAGGAATATTTGGTAGAAAAATGGGAATAATGTTAAGAAAATGTGGTTTTATTTTTGGAAATATCAGGTTCTGTTTGTTTGGAAAAACTCTGGAAAAAGAGTTTTATCTGTGAGGAAAACTGGGCCTTTAGTGGAAATTCAGTTTTATTTATGTAGGAAGCCTGGATTCAGGCTGAGGAAAACCTCATCATTATTAATTATGTATTATTACTGTAATATTGATTGGACGTGGTTCAGGTTTGGTGTTGAGTCAGGCTTTTTCTGCTTATTGTTGAAGTATTAGTTTATAAAAACGTCTTTTATTTGTGAGGAAAACTTTCATTCTTTTGTCCCTGCTTTCATCACTTTTGCTGAAGTTGACTATAAAGTCGATTTTTTTTATTCAGGATGATTTCATGAGGGAAGAAACTCCTCCATGCTCTCTCAGGATTATTCAGATCGTCTGCTGCTGTTTAGATGGTCATAGAGATGAATGGATGTTTCTCTGATCTTCAGTCCCTCACAGATCCGATCTGAGCGTGCTCAGCTCCACAGACTTTACGGTAGTCGACTCAACAGCCCAGAGAGGAATTCCTGGAATGTGAAAAGCTCTGATTCACACTGAAACTGGACTCCAACGTGTTAAACTTCACACAAGGAGTTTCTTTAAGCCTGAGATCATAAAATCCCTGTCCTGACAGAGTCTGAGCCCTGATCAGAGAATGCATTGATCCTGATCAATCATCGATCAGCTCTCCTCCCAGCGGCGCTCCGGGCTTCATATCAAACCAAACGTCTGTGTGAGAAAGCTGAACCCCAGCGGAGGACTTTGATTGGTTATCAATACGTCTGTGAACCGGTGCGCTGAACTTTTCCCCACATGAAAACTTCCAGCGACATCTGCCTAGTAACAGCAAATCCTCCCATTGGTGCAGCTGCAGTCTCCTCCCGTCTGCCTGAGAGTCGAAACTTTGAGCCGACTCGCTCTCATTGTTCAGAGCTTCTATTGGCAGCTTTACCCCACACATCTAACAGTTCCACCTGTGCTCAGTATAAAGGTACTGTTCTAATAGTTCCATCTGTGCTCATGATAAAGGTACTGTTCTAACAATTCCATCTGTGCTCAGTATAAAGGTACTGTTCTAACAGTTCCATCTGTGCTCAGTATAAAGGTACTGTTCTAACAGTTCAATCTGTGCTCAGTATAAAGGTACTGTTCTAATAGTTCCATCTGTGCTCAGTATAAAGGTACTGTTCTAACAATTCCATCTGTGCTCAGTATAAAGGTACTGTTCTAACAGTTCCATCTGTGCTCAGTATAAAGGTACTGTTCTAACAGTTCAATCTGTGCTCATGATAAAGGTACTGTTCTAACAGTTCCATCTGTGCTCAGTATAAAGGTACTGTTCTAACAGTTCCATCTGTGCTCAGTATAAAGGTACTGTTCTAACAGTTCCATCTGTGCTTGGTATAAAGGTACTGTTCTAACAGTTCCTTTATAGTGCTCAGTACAAAGGTACTGTTCTAACAGTTCAATCTGTGCTAATGATAAAGGTACTGTTCTAACAGTTCCATCTGTGCTCATGATAAAGGTACTGTTCTAACAGTTCCATCTGTGCTCAGTAGAAAGGTACTGTTCTAACAGTTCCATCTGTGCTCAGTATAAAGGTACTGTTCTAACAGTTCCATCTGTGCTCAGTATAAAGGTACTGTTCTAACAGTTCCATCTGTGCTCAGTATAAAGGTACTGTTCTAACAGTTCCATCTGTGCTCATGATAAAGGTACTGTTCTAACAGTTCCATCTGTGCTCAGTATAAAGGTACTGTTCTAACAGTTCCTTTATAGTGCTCAGTAGAAAGGTACTGTTCTAACAGTTCCATCTGTGCTCATGATAAAGGTACTGTTCTAACAGTTCCATCTGTGCTCATGATAAAGGTACTGTTCTAAGAGTTCCATCTGTGCTCAGTAAAAAGGTACTGTTCTAACAGTTCCTTTATAGTAATCAGTACAAAGGTACTGTTCTAACAGTTCTATCTGTGCTCATGATAAAGGTACTGTTCTAACAGTTCCATCTGTGCTCAGTATAAAGGTACTGTTCTAACAATTCCATCTGTGCTCAGTATAAAGGTACTGTTCTAACAGTTCCATCTGTGCTCAGTATAAAGGTACTGTTCTAACAGTTCAATCTGTGCTCATGATAAAGGTACTGTTCTAACAGTTCCATCTGTGCTCAGTATAAAGGTACTGTTCTAACAGTTCCATCTGTGCTCAGTATAAAGGTACTGTTCTAACAGTTCCATCTGTGCTTGGTATAAAGGTACTGTTCTAACAGTTCCTTTATAGTGCTCAGTACAAAGGTACTGTTCTAACAGTTCAATCTGTGCTAATGATAAAGGTACTGTTCTAACAGTTCCATCTGTGCTCATGATAAAGGTACTGTTCTAACAGTTCCATCTGTGCTCAGTAGAAAGGTACTGTTCTAACAGTTCCATCTGTGCTCAGTATAAAGGTACTGTTCTAACAGTTCCATCTGTGCTCAGTATAAAGGTACTGTTCTAACAGTTCCATCTGTGCTCAGTATAAAGGTACTGTTCTAACAGTTCCATCTGTGCTCATGATAAAGGTACTGTTCTAACAGTTCCATCTGTGCTCAGTATAAAGGTACTGTTCTAACAGTTCCTTTATAGTGCTCAGTAGAAAGGTACTGTTCTAACAGTTCCATCTGTGCTCATGATAAAGGTACTGTTCTAACAGTTCCATCTGTGCTCATGATAAAGGTACTGTTCTAAGAGTTCCATCTGTGCTCAGTAAAAAGGTACTGTTCTAACAGTTCCTTTATAGTAATCAGTACAAAGGTACTGTTCTAACAGTTCAATCTGTGCTCATGATAAAGGTACTGTTCTAACAGTTCCATCTGTGCTCAGTATAAAGGTACTGTTCTAACAGTTCCATCTGTGCTCATGATAAAGGTACTGTTCTAACAGTTCCATCTGTGCTCAGTATAAAGGTACTGTTCTAACAGTTCAATCTGTGCTCAGTATAAAGGTACTGTTCTAATAGTTCCATCTGTGCTCAGTATAAAGGTACTGTTCTAACAATTCCATCTGTGCTCAGTATAAAGGTACTGTTCTAACAGTTCCATCTGTGCTCAGTATAAAGGTACTGTTCTAACAGTTCAATCTGTGCTCATGATAAAGGTACTGTTCTAACAGTTCCATCTGTGCTCAGTATAAAGGTACTGTTCTAACAGTTCCATCTGTGCTCAGTATAAAGGTACTGTTCTAACAGTTCCATCTGTGCTCAGTATAAAGGTACTGTTCTAACAGTTCCATCTGTGCTCAGTATAAAGGTACTGTTCTAACAGTTCCATCTGTGCTTGGTATAAAGGTACTGTTCTAACAGTTCCTTTATAGTGCTCAGTACAAAGGTACTGTTCTAACAGTTCAATCTGTGCTAATGATAAAGGTACTGTTCTAACAGTTCCATCTGTGCTCATGATAAAGGTACTGTTCTAACAGTTCCATCTGTGCTCAGTAGAAAGGTACTGTTCTAACAGTTCCATCTGTGCTCAGTATAAAGGTACTGTTCTAACAGTTCCATCTGTGCTCAGTATAAAGGTACTGTTCTAACAGTTCCATCTGTGCTCAGTATAAAGGTACTGTTCTAACAGTTCCATCTGTGCTCATGATAAAGGTACTGTTCTAACAGTTCCATCTGTGCTCAGTATAAAGGTACTGTTCTAACAGTTCCTTTATAGTGCTCAGTAGAAAGGTACTGTTCTAACAGTTCCATCTGTGCTCATGATAAAGGTACTGTTCTAACAGTTCCATCTGTGCTCATGATAAAGGTACTGTTCTAAGAGTTCCATCTGTGCTCAGTAAAAAGGTACTGTTCTAACAGTTCCTTTATAGTAATCAGTACAAAGGTACTGTTCTAACAGTTCTATCTGTGCTCATGATAAAGGTACTGTTCTAACAGTTCCATCTGTGCTCAGTATAAAGGTACTGTTCTAACAATTCCATCTGTGCTCAGTATAAAGGTACTGTTCTAACAGTTCCATCTGTGCTCAGTATAAAGGTACTGTTCTAACAGTTCAATCTGTGCTCATGATAAAGGTACTGTTCTAACAGTTCCATCTGTGCTCAGTATAAAGGTACCGTTCTAACAGTTCCATCTGTGCTCATGATAAAGGTACTGTTCTAACAGTTCCATCTGTGCTCAGTATAAAGGTACTGTTCTAACAGTTCCTTTATAGTGCTCAGTATAAAGGTACTGTTCTAACAGTTCCATCTGTGCTCATGATAAAGGTACTGTTCTAACAGTTCCATCTGTGCTCATGATAAAGGTACTGTTCTAACAGTTCCATCTGTGCTCAGTAGAAAGGTACTGTTCTAACAGTTCCATCTGTGCTCAGTATAAAGGTACTGTTCTAACAGTTCCATCTGTGCTCAGTATAAAGGTACTGTTCTAACAGTTCCATCTGTGCTCAGTATAAAGGTACTGTTCTAACAGTTCCATCTGTGCTCATGATAAAGTTACTGTTCTAACAGTTCCATCTGTGCTCAGTATAAAGGTACTGTTCTAACAGTTCCATCTGTGCTCAGTATAAAGATACTGTTCTAACAGTTCCATCTGTGCTCATGATAAAGGTACTGTTCTAACAGTTCAATCTGTGCTCATGATAAAGGTACTGTTCTAACAGTTCCATCTGTGCTCAGTAAAAAGGTACTGTTCTAACAGTTCCTTTATAGTAATCAGTACAAAGGTACTGTTCTAACAGTTCCATCTGTGCTCATGATAAAGGTACTGTTCTAACAGTTCCATCTGTGCTCAGTATAAAGGTACTGTTCTAACAGTTCCATCTGTGCTCATGATAAAGGTACTGTTCTAACAGTTCAATCTGTGCTCATGATAAAGGTACTGTTCTAACAGTTCCATCTGTGCTCAGTATAAAGGTACTGTTCTAATAGTTCCGTCTGTGCTCAGTATAAAGGTACTGTTCTAACAGTTCCATCTGTGCTCAGTATAAAGGTACTGTTCTAACAGTTCCATCTGTGCTCAGTACAAAGGTACTGTTCTAACAGTTCCATCTGTGCTCATGATAAAGGTACTGTTCTAACAGTTCCATCTGTGCTCAGTATAAAGGTACTGTTCTAATAGTTCCGTCTGTGCTCAGTATAAAGGTACTGTTCTAACAGTTCCATCTGTGCTCAGTATAAAGGTACTGTTCTAACAGTTCCATCTGTGCTCAGTACAAAGGTACTGTTCTAACAGTTCCATCTGTGCTCAGTATAAAGGTACTGTTCTAACAGTTCCATCTGTGCTCATGATAAAGGTACTGTTCTAACAGTTCCATCTGTGCTCAGTAGAAAGGTACTGTTCTAACAGTTCCATCTGTGCTCAGTATAAAGGTACTGTTCTAACAGTTCCATCTGTGCTCAGTATAAAGGTACTGTTCTAACAGTTCCATCTGTGCTCAGTATAAAGGTACTGTTCTAACAGTTCCATCTGTGCTCATGATAAAGGTACTGTTCTAACAGTTCCATCTGTGCTCAGTATAAAGGTACTGTTCTAACAGTTCCTTTATAGTGCTCAGTAGAAAGGTACTGTTCTAACAGTTCCATCTGTGCTCATGATAAAGGTACTGTTCTAACAGTTCCATCTGTGCTCATGATAAAGGTACTGTTCTAAGAGTTCCATCTGTGCTCAGTAAAAAGGTACTGTTCTAACAGTTCCTTTATAGTAATCAGTACAAAGGTACTGTTCTAACAGTTCCATCTGTGCTCATGATAAAGGTACTGTTCTAACAGTTCCATCTGTGCTCAGTATAAAGGTACTGTTCTAACAGTTCCATCTGTGCTCATGATAAAGGTACTGTTCTAACAGTTCCATCTGTGCTCAGTATAAAGGTACTGTTCTAACAGTTCCATCTGTGCTCAGTATAAAGGTACTGTTCTAACAGTTCCATCTGTGCTCAGTATAAAGGTACTGTTCTAACAGTTCCATCTGTGCTCAGTATAAAGGTACTGTTCTAACAGTTCCATCTGTGCTCAGTAAAAAGGTACTGTTCTAACAGTTCCTTTATAGTAATCAGTACAAAGGTACTGTTCTAACAGTTCCATCTGTGCTCATGATAAAGGTACTGTTCTAACAGTTCAATCTGTGCTCATGATAAAGGTACTGTTCTAACAGTTCCATCTGTGCTCAGTATAAAGGTACTGTTCTAACAGTTCCATCTGTGCTCAGTAGAAAGGTACTGTTCTAACAGTTCCATCTGTGCTCAGTATAAAGGTACTGTTCTAACAGTTCCATCTGTGCTCAGTATAAAGGTACTGTTCTAACAGTTCCATCTGTGCTCAGTATAAAGGTACTGTTCTAACAGTTCCATCTGTGCTCATGATAAAGGTACTGTTCTAATAGTTCCATCTGTGCTCAGTATAAAGGTACTGTTCTAACAGTTCCATCTGTGCTCATGATAAAGGTACTGTTCTAACAGTTCAATCTGTGCTCATGATAAAGGTACTGTTCTAACAGTTCCATCTGTGCTCAGTATAAAGGTACTGTTCTAACAGTTCCATCTGTGCTCAGTATAAAGGTACTGTTCTAACAGTTCCATCTGTGCTCATGATAAAGGTACTGTTCTAATAGTTCCATCTGTGATCATGATAAAGGTACTGTTCTAACAGTTCCATCTGTGCTCATGATAAAGGTACTGTTCTAACAGTTCCATCTGTGCTCATGATAAAGGTACTGTTCTAACAGTTCCATCTGTGCTCAGTATAAAGGTACTGTTCTAACAGTTCCATCTGTGCTCATGATAAAGGTACTGTTCTAACAGTTCCATCTGTGCTCATGATAAAGGTACTGTTCTAACAGTTCCATCTGTGCTCAGTATAAAGGTACTGTTCTAACAGTTCCATCTGTGCTCAGTACAAAGGTACTGTTCTAACAGTTCCATCTGTGCTCATGATAAAGGTACTGTTCTAACAGTTCCTTTATAGTGCTCAGTATAAAGGTACTGTTCTAACAGTTCAATCTGTGCTCAGTATAAAGGTACTGTTCTAACAGTTCCATCTGTGCTCATGATAAAGGTACTGTTCTAACAGTTCCATCTGTGCTCATGATAAAGGTACTGTTCTAACAGTTCCATCTGTGCTCAGTATAAAGGTACTGTTCTAACAGTTCCATCTGTGCTCAGTATAAAGGTACTGTTCTAACAGTTCCTTTATAATGCTCAGTAGAAAGGTACTGCTCTAACAGTTCCATCTGTGCTCATGATAAAGGTACTGTTCTAACAGTTCCATCTGTGCTCAGTATAAAGGTACTGTTCTAATAGTTCCATCTGTGCTCAGTATAAAGGTACTGTTCTAACAGTTCCTTTATAATGCTCAGTAGAAAGGTACTGCTCTAACAGTTCCATCTGTGCTCAGTACAAAGGTACTGTTCTAACAGTTCCTTTATAATGCTCAGTAGAAAGGTACTGCTCTAACAGTTCCATCTGTGCTCATGATAAAGGTACTGTTATAACAGTTCCTTTATTGTGCTCAGTATAAAGGTACTGTTCTAACAGTTCCATCTGTGCTCAGTAGAAAGGTACTGTTCTAACAGTTCCATCTGTTCTCATGATAAAGGTACTGTTCTAACAGTTCCTTTATAGTGCTCAGTATAAAGGTACTGTTCTAACAGTTCCATCTGTGCTCATGATAAAGGTACTGTTCTAACAGTTCCATCTGTGCTCAGTATAAAGGTACTGTTCTAATAGTTCCATCTGTGCTCAGTATAAAGGTACTGTTCTAACAGTTCCTTTATAATGCTGAGTAGAAAGGTACTGCTCTAACAGTTCCATCTGTGCTCAGTATAAAGGTACTGTTCCAACAGTTCCATCTGTGCTCATGATAAAGGTACTGTTCCAACAGTTCCATCTGTGCTCATGATAAAGGTACTGTTCTAACAGTTCCATCTGTGCTCAGTATAAAGGTACTGTTCTAACAGTTCCATCTGTGCTCATGATAAAGGTACTGTTCTAACAGTTCCTTTATAGTGCTCAGTATAAAGGTACTGTTCTAACAGTTCCATCTGTGCTCATGATAAAGGTACTGTTCTAACAGTTCCATCTGTGCTCAGTGTAAAGGTACTGTTCTAATAGTTCCGTCTGTGCTCAGTATAAAGGTACTGTTCTAACAGTTCCTTTATAATGCTCAGTAGAAAGGTACTGCTCTAACAGTTCCATCTGTGCTCAGTATAAAGGTACTGTTCCAACAGTTCCATCTGTGCTCATGATAAAGGTACTGTTCTAACAGTTCCATCTGTGCTCATGATAAAGGTACTGTTCTAACAGTTCCATCTGTGCTCATGATAAAGGTACTGTTCTAACAGTTCCATCTGTGCTCATGATAAAGGTACTGTTCTAACAGTTCCATCTGTACTCATGATAAAGGTACTGTTCCAACAGTTCCATCTGTGCTCATGATAAAGGTACTGTTCTAACAGTTCCATCTGTACTCATGATAAAGGTACTGTTCCAACAGTTCCATCTGTGCTCATGATAAAGGTACTGTTCTAACAGTTCCATCTGTGCTCATGATAAAGGTACTGTTCCAACAGTTCCATCTGTGCTCATGATAAAGGTACTGTTCTAACAGTTCCATCTGTGCTCATGATGAAGGTACTGTTCTAACAGTTCCATCTGTGCTCAGTATAAAGGTACTGTTCCAACAGTTCCATCTGTACTCATGATAAAGGTACTGTTCCAACAGTTCCATCTGTGCTCAGTATAAAGGTACCGTTCTTCACTGAAGTCTCCGTCTCCAGCAGAGAGCCCCTCAGAGAGAAACACCAACTCTGATCCTTCTAGAGACCTCTGACCTCACACAGAGAAACTCTGAACTCACTCTTCCTCATGAAGAATCTGTGACTTTTTTAAAGCTCAGTAGTTTTCTCAGCACCAGAGAGGCTGCAGCAGGAAGGCACCAATCCTGGAGAAGGAGCATCTCTCCACATTTCCTCTAGAGTCAGCCACACTGATGACAGCAGCAGCTCAGCTCTACTCCATCCTCAGGTCTCAGTTCTGATCCAGAATGAAGAGCATGCTGGGTTATTGTCAGCAGCTCCTTGCCCATGTGCTCCCCTCATGTCCTCAGAGTCAGGGATGGGTAGTTCATGGACGAGCTGGACCAAAGAGCTGACTCTTTATGTGAGCACAGGGAGTCAGCTCTGTTCCCTGTACTGGTGCTGTAAAATAGACGGAATAAAGGGACGATCGGCCTCTGCACAGATTCACCACCACTGAAGATCCTGGTCCAACATTTAAAAGAACCGTTCATGTGGAGACAGATCAGCTTATTGGAGCTTCGCTGGTCTGTAGAGACCCGAACCCTATTATAAAATGTTTATTCCTCTGACCACAGAACAGTTTTCCATGTTTCCTCTGACCACAGAACAGTTTTCCTCTGACCACAGAACAGTTTTCCATGTTCCCTCTGACCACAGAACAGTTTTCCATGTTTCCTCAGTCCATGTTAAATGAGCTTTGGTCCAGAGAAGACGGACCACGGTGTTTCTCGATCCTGGTCACATCTGGCTTCTTCTCTCCATGATCAGCTTTAACTGTCATTGGTGGATGGCACGGCCAACTGTGTTGACAGACGATGATTTCTGGAACGTTCCTGAGCCCATGCAGGGATTTCACTACAGAATCATGTCTGTTTTTAACACAGTGGCCCCTGAGGGCCCCTCCAGCCTCGTCCCTTCTCTCAGAGAGTCTGCTGATGATTTTCTGGATTGTAGAGGAGATTCAGAGTCTGAATCAGGGGATGTAAGATGTGCCAAGAGGTTGTGCAATATGCCAGTATGCCACTGCTGCCAGAAGTTTGCTTTTTATGTAGATGTAGGAAATTGTTAGATTGATATGCTGCTGCTACAGAACGTAATGTTACGTGTTCTGTATGATCTTTCTGTATGTATTTATTGATTTTGTAACTGTGGGACAGGAAATATTTCCCTACAGGGACATTAAAGTCTATCTTATCTTAGTCTGAGGAACATTTTTCTGAAATGATTCCCTGAGTTTTAGACTCAGTTTTTTCACATATCAGTGAACCTCTGCCCATCTTTCCTCCTGAGAGACTCTGCCTCTCTAGAATGCTCCTTTTATACCCAGTCATGTGACTGACCTGTTGATAATTAACCCGTTAGTGTTAAAATGCTCCTGCAGCTGTTTTTCATTAGTACCTCTTACTTTCCAGCCTTCTGTTGTCCCGTCCCTACTTTTCTGAGAAGCTCATATTTTCCTGAAATGTTGAAATGTCAGGTTAACTCTGATAGGTTGAGGTTCAGATCAGATCTGAGATCAGCCAATCACTGACCTCCGTTGTTGTTTACGGTGTCCCAGCTTTTTTGGAACGGGGGTCCTGAATATTATGTAGCACTGGTTTTAGGACACCAACAACGACTCTGTTCCTGACCCAGGACCAGACGTGGATCAGACCTCAGACCTCTTCACGGTTCCTGGGTCTGATCAAACCAACCAGACTGCGGGGTCAGGTCCAGGAAGCAGCCTAAGCTCACATGAAGGATCATGGTTTTGAGGAGGTCTTTAGAGGCTGCAGGATTACTGGGGATCAGACCCGCCTCAGTCTCAGGTCCTCTTACTCACAGGGACGGGGTTCATTGTCTGTCCAGGACTCTGGTGCTGAACTGATGGAACAGCTCAGTCATGGGGGTCTGTTGGACTCTAATGAGTTTTTCAGAGGTCTGAGGATCCCCTGATCCCGTGCAGGTCCCCATCTGGGGTCCAGGGAGCCCTCTGTCACTGAGTCTATGTGGGCCAAATGATCCAGATCCCTGAAAGAGTCTGAACTCCTCTCAGAGCTGCTCTGTTCCACCCACAGGAGCCCACGACGCCCCGGACAGACAGAAGCGTCCCAGACCTCCCACTGCCCCCCCCCCCCGCTGTAGGAGGAGGGGCTCAGCTTATAGATCTGTATAGACCAGATCCCCTTCCTCCAGACTGCTGTCTCTTTGATCCCGCAGCTGACGTCACCGCGTGCACCCTCCTCCTCCCGCATGGGCGCGCACGCAGGCGGACGCTGTGTGTGTTACGTGTGCGCGCTGGAGGCTTTTTTGTTCGCAGTCTGGAGCGCTCGGAGCGTCAGAGGGCTCAGGGACCGCAGAGGAGCAGCACGCACCAGGACCCGCATTGCTGAGACTAAAGTTCACCATGGAGGACCAGCTGCTCTGCTGCGAGGTGGACTCCATCAGGAGAGCCTACCAGGACGTGAACCTGCTCACGGACCGAGTCCTGCACACCCTGCTGCGCGCGGAGGAGAACTACCTGCCGTCTCCGAACTACTTTAAATGCGTGCAGAAAGAAATAGTCCCGAAAATGAGGAAGATCGTCGCCACATGGATGTTAGAGGTACTCCGGTAGACCAGCTCCGATCACTGATGAATGTGTGCGCGTGAGAGCGTCAGTGTGCGTTATGTTACATAAACAGAGAGAAAAGTCTGTCCCCGTGAGTTCTGGGTGGTCCTCCAGCCTCCTCCAGCAGACCAGGGCTGCATTCAGCCCCCTGATCCAGAACCACAGTGACCCCCCATTTATTCTCACCTGGGTTTTATCGGAGGGGCCAACATGTGCCAAATATTCACAAATAAAAGCGATGTACACGTATGCAGTCCGGCCCGTGCCAGTATTACGCGCCATCTTTGTTGTCGCGCACGAGGAGGATTTTAATGTCATTAAAAATGTGCAGGAGCCTGAAAAGTGACAGTGAGAGAGGAGAACCGGGCTGGAACGGTTCTTTATGATTTTAATGTTCTGCTGGCTTCGCCGCGGCTCCTTCGGCTCTTTTCTGCGTCTTAAAGCAGTCTGAGTCTGCGCGGAGCTGCTCTGCCCGCGAGGAAAAATCCGCATTTTATTAAAAAATCAAAGTGTGAAGTCAAATCAAACTGTCGGCTTTGATAGTCCGGATAATTCTGCACATTTACATGCACTTTTGAGCCACACTATTTCAGCGCTTCTATTTTAAATTAATTTTTGAAGCTGCGCAGGGAGCAGCCGAGGAGAGCACGTGAACGCACCTCCGCCTCAGAAATGATTTTTATAAAATCCACAACGATCACAACTCGACTCTTCTGACTCCTATCCGATCAGGTAATCGATGAGGATCATTTCCATGCCGCTTCCGCTCATCCTGCTAATTTTTCTACATTTTTAAATATTTTTTGAAAAGATGACGAAGTTGAAATTAGAGAGTGAAACTTGCATGGACGCCACCTTTGTGTCTCCGATAGAACTGACTGCGAACTCACTCATCTCTGCTGCACGGACAGCATCAGGCAAAGCTGGACGGACCGGGCTCCGAGGGGCCTCCGGACCCGACCCTGATAGCTGGGCGTCAAATATATAGGTCTACAGTTCCCCTCGGTGATCCGGATCTGGCTTTGGGCTGCGAGTCCGCTCCAGAAAGTGAATTTAACGGCTTCAAATGGATTTTAATTCACTTCAGTCCCTGTGGAGGACCCCTGGCCCCAACATCAGGGTCGTAGCCCCTCAGAAATCCCCCATACGTCCTCAAACCGGTCTAAGGCTGGTACGGGAGACCCTATGGACAGACTGGAACTATGAGCGGGGGGGTACTGTGTGCTAAAATGGATCATAAATTCAAGTGTTAATTTTCTGCAGAAGTAAGCGTCGGTTTTGATCCTGGCCTGCAGACAGGTTCAGGTCTGACAGAGTCCGGGTTCTGCTGCAGATCCGTCTGATATTTGAGCCCTGATATTTCAGAGAAGACAGGGTGAAAATGTTCCTCCTGTCTCTGAGACTGCATGCTGCTGAATGACGAAGGGCCTGGCTTCAGTCTGCCTGCGGCCTCCAGAGCACCCAGACCGCCCCGGCTGCAGGCGTCTTCAGTTTTCAGGACAAATTCATGTTTGATGTAAACCTTAGTTTTATGGTTAATTTTAGACTCTGACAGTCTGAGCAGGATCGCGCTGAAAGCTTTAATAATGACTGAGTTTGCCTTTTTTTACCTGAGTGATGAGGATGAGAGAGCAGCTGTGAAAACGCTCGAGTCCTTCTGTCTGCTTCCTACTCTCAGATTTGATTCCATTGGATCTGAATTATTGTTGCTGCCGTTTGTTCTCTGAATGTTCTAGAAGCCTTCAGACAGCTGTAAGTAACCGGCCTCTCCCTGCAGGTGTGTGAGGAGCAGAAGTGCGAGGAGGAGGTGTTTCCACTGGCTATGAACTATTTGGACAGATTTTTGTCGGTGGAGGCCACCAGGAAGAGCCGGCTGCAGCTGCTGGGAGCCGCCTGCATGTTCCTCGCATCCAAGATGAAGGAGACGGTTCCTCTGACGGCCGAGAAGCTCTGCATCTACACCGACAACTCGGTACACCCCGGAGAACTGCTGGTAATTCACCTGAGCACACGTCATGTTATGGGGGGGGGTCTATTAGAACAGCTTCAATAGAACAACTTCAGTAGAACAGCTTCAGTAGAACAGCTTCAATAGAACAGCTTCAGTAGAACAGCTTCATTAGAACAGCTTCAGTAGAACAGCTTCAGTAGAACAGCTTCAGTAGAACAGCTTCAATAGAACAACTTCAGTAGAACAGCTTCAATAGAACAACTTCAGTAGAACAGCTTCAGTAGAACAGCTTCAGTAGAACAGCTTCAGTAGAACAGCTTCAATAGAACAGCTTCAGTAGAACAGCTTCAGTAGAACAGCTTCAGTAGAACAGCTTCAATAGAACAGCTTCAGTAGAACAGCTTCAGTAGAACAGCTTCAATAGAACAGCTTCAGTAGAACAGCTTCATTAGAACAGCTTCAGTAGAACAGCTTCAGTAGAACAGCTTCAGTAGAACAGCTTCAATAGAACAACTTCAGTAGAACAGCTTCAATAGAACAACTTCAGTAGAACAGCTTCAGTAGAACAGCTTCAGTAGAACAGCTTCAGTAGAACAGCTTCAATAGAACAGCTTCAGTAGAACAGCTTCAGTAGAACAGCTTCAGTAGAACAGCTTCATTAGAACAACTTCAGTAGAACAGCTTCAATAGAACAACTTCAGTAGAACAGCTTCAGTAGAACAGCTTCAGTAGAACAGCTTCATTAGAACAGCTTCAGTAGAACAGCTTCAGTAGAACAGCTTCAGTAGAACAGCTTCATTAGAACAGCTTCAGTAGAACAGCTTCATTAGAACAGCTTCATTAAAACAGCTTCATTAGAACAGCTTCAGTAGAACAGCTTCATTAGAACAGCTTCAGTAGAACAGCTTCATTAGAACAGCTTCAGTAGAACAGCTTCAGTAGAACAGCTTCAGTAGAACAGCTTCATTAGAACAGCTTCAGTAGAAAAACTTCTTTAGAACAGCTTCAGTAGAACATCTTTACTAGAACAGCTTCAGTAGAACAGCTTCAGTAGAAAAACTTCATTAGAACAGCTTCAGTAGAACAGCTTCAATAGAACAACTTCAGTAGAACAGCTTCAATAGAACAACTTCAGTAGAACAGCTTCAGTAGAACAGCTTCAGTAGAACAGCTTCAGTAGAACAGCTTCATTAGAACAGCTTCAGTAGAACAGCTTCAGTAGAACAGCTTCAATAGAACAACTTCAGTAGAACAGCTTCAATAGAACAACTTCAGTAGAACAGCTTCAGTAGAACAGCTTCAGTAGAACAGCTTCAGTAGAACAGCTTCATTAGAACAGCTTCAGTAGAACAGCTTCATTAGAACAGCTTCAGTAGAACAGCTTCAGTAGAACAGCTTCAGTAGAACAGCTTCATTAGAACAGCTTCATTAGAACAGCTTCAGTAGAACAGCTTCAGTAGAACAGCTTCAATAGAACAACTTCAGTAGAACAGCTTCATTAGAACAGCTTCATTAAAACAGCTTCAATAGAACAGCTTCAGTAGAACAGCTTCAGTAGAACAGCTTCATTAGAACAGCTTCAGTAGAACAGCTTCATTAGAACAGCTTCAGTAGAACAGCTTCAGTAGAACAGCTTCAATAGAACAACTTCAGTAGAACAGCTTCAATAGAACAACTTCAGTAGAACAGCTTCAGTAGAACAGCTTCAATAGAACAACTTCAGTAGAACAGCTTCAATAGAACAACTTCAGTAGAACAGCTTCAGTAGAACAGCTTCAGTAGAACAGCTTCATTAGAACAGCTTCAGTAGAACAGCTTCATTAGAACAGCTTCAGTAGAACAGCTTCAGTAGAACAGCTTCAGTAGAACAGCTTCATTAGAACAGCTTCAGTAGAACAGCTTCATTAGAACAGCTTCAGTAGAACAGCTTCATTAGAACAGCTTCAGTAGAACAGCTTCAGTAGAACAGCTTCAGTAGAACAGCTTCATTAGAACAGCTTCAGTAGAACAGCTTCATTAGAACAGCTTCATTAAAACAGCTTCATTAGAACAGCTTCAGTAGAACAGCTTCATTAGAACAGCTTCAGTAGAACAGCTTCATTAGAACAGCTTCAGTAGAACAGCTTCAGTAGAACAGCTTCAGTAGAACAGCTTCATCAGAACAGCTTCAGTAGAAAAACTTCTTTAGAACAGCTTCAGTAGAACATCTTTACTAGAACAGCTTCAGTAGAACAGCTTCAGTAGAAAAACTTCATTAGAACAGCTTCAGTAGAACAACTTCTTTAGAACAGCTTCAGTAGAACAGCTTCAATAGAACAACTTCAGTAGAACAGCTTCAATAGAACAACTTCAGTAGAACAGCTTCAGTAGAACAGCTTCAATAGAACAACTTCAGTAGAACAGCTTCAATAGAACAACTTCAGTAGAACAGCTTCATTAGAACAGCTTCAGTAGAACAGCTTCAGTAGAACAGCTTCAGTAGAACAGCTTCATTAGAACAGCTTCAGTAGAACAGCTTCATTAGAACAGCTTCAGTAGAACAGCTTCATTAGAACAGCTTCAGTAGAACAGCTTCAGTAGAACAGCTTCAGTAGAACAGCTTCATTAGAACAGCTTCAGTAGAACAGCTTCATTAGAACAGCTTCATTAAAACAGCTTCATTAGAACAGCTTCAGTAGAACAGCTTCATTAGAACAGCTTCAGTAGAACAGCTTCATTAGAACAGCTTCAGTAGAACAGCTTCAGTAGAACAGCTTCAGTAGATCATCTTCATTAGAACAGCTTCAGTAGAAAAACTTCTTTAGAACAGCTTCAGTAGAACATCTTTACTAGAACAGCTTCAGTAGAACAACTGCAGTAGAAAAACTTCATTAGAACAGCTTCAGTAGAACAACTTCTTTAGAACAGCTTCAGTAGAACAGCTTCAGTAGAATAGCTTCAGTAGAAAAACTTCATTAGAACAGCTTCAGTAGAACAACTTCTTTAGAACAGCTTCAGTAGAACAGCTTCATTAGAACAGCTTCAGTAGAACAGCTTCATTAGAACAGCTTCAGTAGAACAGCTTCAGTAGAACAGCTTCAGTAGAACAACTTCATTAGAACAGCTTCAGTAGAACAACTTCTTTAGAACAGCTTCATTAGAACAGCTTCATTAGAACAGCTTCAGTAGAACAGCTTCAGTAGAACAGCTTCAGTAGAACAGCTTCATTAGAACAGCTTCAGTAGAACAGCTTCATTAGAACAGCTTCATTAAAACAGCTTCAGTAGAACAGCTTCAGTAGAACAGCTTCATTAGAACAGCTTCAGTAGAAAAACTTCATTAGAACAGCTTCAGTAGAACAACTTCTTTAGAACAGCTTCAGTAGAACAGCTTCAGTAGAACAGCTTCAGTAGAAAAACTTCATTAGAACAGCTTCAGTAGAACAACTTCTTTAGAACAGCTTCAGTAGAACAGCTTCATTAGAACAGCTTCATTAAAACAGCTTCATTAGAACAGCTTCAGTAGAACAGCTTCATTAGAACAGCTTCAGTAGAACAGCTTCAGTAGAACAGCTTCAGTAGAACAACTTCATTAGAACAGCTTCAGTAGAACAACTTCTTTAGAACAGCTTCAGTAGAACAGCTTCAGTAGAACAGCTTCAGTAGAAAAACTTCATTAGAACAGCTTCAGTAGAACAACTTCTTTAGAACAGCTTCAGTAGAACAGCTTCATTAGAACAGCTTCATTAAAACAGCTTCATTAGAACAGCTTCAGTAGAACAGCTTCATTAGAACAGCTTCAGTAGAACAGCTTCAGTAGAACAGCTTCAGTAGAACAACTTCATTAGAACAGCTTCAGTAGAAAAACTTCTTTAGAACAGCTTCAGTAGAACATCTTTACTAGAACAGCTTCAGTAGAACAACTTCTTTAGAACAGCTTCAGTAGAACAGCTTCAGTAGAACAGCTTCAGTAGAAAAACTTCATTAGAACAGCTTCAGTAGAACAACTTCTTTAGAACAGCTTCAGTAGAACAGCTTCAGTAGAACAGCTTCAGTAGAAAAACTTCATTAGAACAGCTTCAGTAGAACAACTTCTTTAGAACAGCTTCAGTAGAACAGCTTCAGTAGAAAAACTTCAGTAGAACAGCTTCATTAGAACAGCTTCAGTAGAACAGCTTCAGTAGAACAGCTTCAGTAGAACAACTTCTTTAGAACAGCTTCAGTAGAACAGCTTCAGTAGAAAAACTTCAGTAGAACAGCTTCATTAGAACAGCTTCAGTAGAACAGCTTCAGTAGAACAACTTCAGTAGAACAGCTTCAGTAGAACAGCTTCATTAGAACAGCTTCAGTAGAACAGCTTCAGTAGAACAGCTTCAATAGAACAGCTTCAGTAGAACAGCTTCAGTAGAACAACTTCAGTAGAACAGCTTCAGTAGAACAGCTTCAGTAGAACAGCTTTACTAGAACAGCTTCAGTAGAACAACTTCATTAGAACAGCTTCAGTAGAACAGCTTCAGTAGAACAGCTTCAGTAGAACAGCTTCAGTAGAACAGCTTCAGTAGAACAGCTTCATTAGAACAGCTTAGTAGAACAGCTTCAGTAGAACAGCTTCAGTAGAACAGCTTCAGTAGAACAGCTTCATTAGAACAGCTTAGTAGAACAGCTTCAGTAGATCATCTTCATTAAAACAGCTTCAGTAGAACATCTTCATTAAAACAGCTTCATTAGAACAGCTTCAGTAGAACAGCTTCATCAGAACAGCTTCATCGGAACAGCTTCAGTAGAACTGCATTATTAGAACAGCTTCAGTAGAACAGCTTCAGTAGAACAGCTTCATCAGAACAGCTTCATCAGAACAGCTTCATCAGAACAGCTTCAGTAGAACAGCTTCATCAGAACAGCTTCATCAGAACAGCTTCAGTAGAACAGCTTCAATAGAACAGCTTCATTAGAACATCTTCAGTAGAACAGCTTCAATAGAACAGCTTCATTAGAACATCTTCAGTAGAACAGCTTCAATAGAACACCTATATTAGAACAGCTTCAGTAGAACTGCATTATTAGAACGGCTACATTAGTACAGCTTCAGTAGAACTGCATTATTAGAACAGCTTCAGTAGAACAGCTTCAGTAGAACAGCTTCATTAGAACATCTTCAGTAGAACAGCTTCAATAGAACAGCTTCATTAGAACATCTTCAGTAGAACAGCTTCAATAGAACACCTACATTAGAACAGCTTCAGTAGAACAGCTTCAGTAGAACTGCATTATTAGAACAGCTACATTAGAACAGCTTCAGTAGAACAGCTTCAGTAGAACTGCATTATTAGAACAGCTTCATTAGAACAGCTTCAGTAGAACAGTTCCAGTAGAACTGCATTATTAGAACAGCTTCAGTAAAACAGCTTCATTAGAACAGCTTCAGTAGAACAGCTTCAGTAGAACTGCATTATTAGAACAGCTTCATTAGAACAGCTTCAGTAGAACTGCATTATTAGAACAGCTTCATTAGAACAGCTTCAGTAGAACGGCTTCAGAAGAAAAACTTCATTAAAACAGCTCATGTAGAACAGCTTCAATAGAACAGCTACATTAGAACAGCTTCATTAAAACAGTTTCAGTAGAATGGCTTTACTAGAACATCTTCAGTAGAACAGCTTAGTAGAACAGCTTCATTAAAACAGTTTGAGTAGAATAGCTTTACTAGAATATCTTCAGTAGAACAGCTTAGTAGAACAGCTTCAGTAGAACAACTTCATTAAAACAGCTTCATTAGAACAACTTCAATAGAACAGCTACATTAGAACAGCTTCATTAGAACAGCTTCAGTAGAACAGCTTCAGTAGAACAGCTTAGTAGAACAGCTTCATTAGAACAGCTTCAGTAGAACAGCTTCAGTAAAACAGCTTCATTAGAACATCTTCAGTATAAAAACTTTAGTAGAACATCTTCATTAAAACAGCTTCAGAAGAAAATCTTCATTAAAACAGCTTCATTAGAACAACTTCATTAGAACAGCTTCATTAGAACAGCTTCAGTAGAACAACTTCATTAGAACAGCTTCAGTAGAACAGCTTCAGTATAAAAACTTCAGTAGAACAGCTTCATTAAAACAGCTTCATTAGAACAACTTCATTAGAACAGCTTCAGTAGAACATCTTCAGTATAAAAACTTCAGTAGAACAGCTTCATTAAAACAGCTTCATTAGAACAGCTTCAGTAGAACAACTTCATTAGAACAGCTTCAGTAGAACATCTTCAGTATAAAAACTTCAGTAGAACATCTTCATTAAAACAGCTTCATTAGAACAGCTTTACTAGAACAGCTTCAGTAGAACAGCTTTACTAGAACAGCTTCAGTAGAACAACTTCATTAGAACAGCTTCAGTAGAACAGCTTCAGTAGAACAACTTCTTTAGAACACCTTCAGTAGAACAACTTCTTTAGAACAGCTTCAGTAGAACAGCTTCAGTCGAACAACTTCATTAGAACAGCTTCAGTAGAACAGCTTAGTAGAACAGCTTCAGTAGAACAGCTTCAGTAGAACAGCTTCATTAGAACAGCTTCATTAGAACAGCTTCAGTAGAACAGCTTCATTAGAACAGCTTCAGTAGAACAGCTTCAGTAGAACAGCTTAGTAGAACAGCTTCAGTAGAACAGCTTCAGTAGAACAGCTTCATTAGAACAGCTTCATTAGAACAGCTTAGTAGAACAGCTTCAGTAGAACAGCTTCAGTAGAACAGCTTCAGTAGAACATCTTCAGTATAAAAACTTCAGTAGAACATCTTCATTAAAACAGCTTCATTAGAACAGCTTCAGTAGAACAGCTTCATCAGAACAGCTTCATCAGAACAGCTTCAGTAGAACAGCTTCATCAGAACAGCTTCATCGGAACAGCTTCATCGGAACAGCTTCAGTAGAACAGCTTCATTAGAACAGCTTCAGTAGAACAGCTTCAGTAGAACAGCTTCATTAGAACAGCTTCAGTAGAACAGCTTAGTAGAACAGCTTCAGTAGAACAGCTTCAGTAGAACAGCTTCATTAGAACAGCTTCAGTCGAACAACTTCATTAGAACAGCTTCAGTAGAACAGCTTAGTAGAACAGCTTCAGTAGAACAGCTTCAGTAGAACAGCTTCATTAGAACAGCTTCATTAGAACAGCTTCAGTAGAACAGCTTCATTAGAACAGCTTCAGTAGAACAGCTTCAGTAGAACAGCTTAGTAGAACAGCTTCAGTAGAACAGCTTCAGTAGAACAGCTTCATTAGAACAGCTTCATTAGAACAGCTTAGTAGAACAGCTTCAGTAGAACAGCTTCAGTAGAACAGCTTCAGTAGAACATCTTCAGTATAAAAACTTCAGTAGAACATCTTCATTAAAACAGCTTCAGTAGAACATCTTCTTTAAAACAGCTTCATTAGAACAGCTTCAGTAGAACAGCTTCATCAGAACAGCTTCATCAGAACAGCTTCAGTAGAACAGCTTCATCAGAACAGCTTCATCGGAACAGCTTCAGTAGAACAGCTTCATTAGAACAGCTTCAGTAGAACAGCTTCAGTAGAACAGCTTCATTAGAGCAGCTTCAGTAGAACAGCTTCAGTAGAACTGCATTATTAGAACAGCTTCAGTAGAACAGCTTCAGTAGAACAGCTTCATTAGAACATCTTCAGTAGAACAGCTTCAATAGAACAGCTTCAGTAGAACAGCTTCAGTAGAACAACTTCAGTAGAACAGCTTCAGTAGAACAGCTTCAGTAGAACAGCTTTACTAGAACAGCTTCAGTAGAACAGCTTCAGTAGAACAGCTTCAGTAGAACAGCTTCAGTAGAACAGCTTCAGTAGAACAGCTTCATTAGAACAGCTTAGTAGAACAGCTTCAGTAGAACAGCTTCAGTAGAACAGCTTCATTAGAACAGCTTAGTAGAACAGCTTCAGTAGATCATCTTCATTAAAACAGCTTCAGTAGAACATCTTCATTAAAACAGCTTCATTAGAACAGCTTCAGTAGAACAGCTTCATTAGAATAGCTTCATTAGAACAGTTTCAGTAGAACAGCTTCATTAGAAAAGCTTCAATAGAACAGCTTCAATAGAACAGCTTCAGTAGAACAGCTTCATCAGAACAACTTCATTAGAACAGCTTCAATAGAACAGCTTCAATAGAACAGCTTCAATAGAACAGCTTCAATAGAACAGCTTCTTTAGAACAGCTTCATTAGAACAGCTTCAATAGAACAACTTCAGTAGAACAGCTTCATTAGAACAGCTTCAATAGAACAGCTTCAGTAGAACAGCTTCATTAGAACAGCTTCAATAGAACAGCTTCAGTAGAACAGCTTCATTAGAACAGCTTCAATAGAACAACTTCAGTAAAACAGCTTCAGTAGAACAGCTTCAATAGAACAACTTCAGTAGAACAGCTTCAGTAGAACAGCTTCAATAGAACAGCTTCAGTAGAACAGCTTCATTAGAACAGCTTCAATAGAACAGCTTCAGTAGAACAGCTTCATTAGAACAGCTTCAATAGAACAACTTCAGTAGAACAGCTTCAGTAGAACAGCTTCATTAGAACAGCTTCAATAGAACAGCTTCAGTAGAACAGCTTCATTAGAACAGCTTCAATAGAACAACTTCAGTAGAACAGCTTCAGTAGAACAGCTTCATTAGAACAGCTTCAATAGAACAACTTCAATAGAACAGCTTCAATAGAACAGCTTCATCAGAATAGCTTCATTAGAACAGTTTCAGTAGAACAGCTTCATTAGAAAAGCTTCAATAGAACAGCTTCAATAGAACAGCTTCAGTAGAACAGCTTCATCAGAACAACTTCATTAGAACAGCTTCAATAGAACAGCTTCAGTAGAACAGCTTCAATAGAACAGCTTCAATAGAACAGCTTCAGTAGAACAGCTTCAGTAGAACAGCTTCATTAGAACAGCTTCAATAGAACAGCTTCAATAGAACAGCTTCAGTAGAACAGCTTCAATAGAACAGCTTCAGTAGAACAGTTTCAGTAGAACAGCTTCATTAGAAAAGCTTCAATAGAACAGCTTCAATAGAACAGCTTCAGTAGAACAGCTTCATCAGAACAACTTCATTAGAACAGCTTCATTAGAACAGTTTCAGTAGAACAGCTTCAATAGAACAGCTTCATCAGAACAACTTCATTAGAACAGCTTCAATAGAACAGCTTCAGTAGAACAGCTTCATTAGAACAGTTTCAGTAGAACAGCTTCATTAGAAAAGCTTCAATAGAACAGCTTCAATAGAACAGCTTCAGTAGAACAGCTTCATCAGAACAACTTCAGTAGAACAGCTTCAGTAGAACAGCTTCAATAGAACAACTTCAGTAGAACAGCTTCAATAGAACAGCTTCAGTAGAACAGCTTCAATAGAACAGCTTCAATAGAACAGCTTCTTTAGAACAGCTTCATTAGAACAGCTTCAATAGAACAACTTCAGTAGAACAGCTTCATTAGAACAGCTTCAATAGAACAGCTTCAGTAGAACAGCTTCAGTAGAAAAACTTCAGTAGAACAGCTTCAATAGAACAGCTTCAGTAGAACAGCTTCAATAGAACAGCTTCAGTAGAACAGCTTCAATAGAACAGCTTCAATAGAACAGCTTCTTTAGAACAGCTTCAATAGAACAGCTTCAGTAGAACAGCTTCAGTAGAACAGCTTCAATAGAACAACTTCAGTAGAACAGCTTCAATAGAACAGCTTCAGTAGAACAGCTTCAATAGAACAGCTTCAATAGAACAGCTTCTTTAGAACAGCTTCATTAGAACAGCTTCAATAGAACAACTTCAGTAGAACAGCTTCATTAGAACAGCTTCAATAGAACAGCTTCAGTAGAACAGCTTCATTAGAACAGCTTCAATAGAACAGCTTCAGTAGAACAGCTTCATTAGAACAGCTTCAATAGAACAACTTCAGTAAAACAGCTTCAGTAGAACAGCTTCAATAGAACAACTTCAGTAGAACAGCTTCAGTAGAACAGCTTCAATAGAACAACTTCAGTAGAACAGCTTCATTAGAACAGCTTCAATAGAACAGCTTCAGTAGAACAGCTTCATTAGAACAGCTTCAATAGAACAACTTCAGTAGAACAGCTTCAGTAGAACAGCTTCATTAGAACAGCTTCAATAGAACAGCTTCAGTAGAACAGCTTCATTAGAACAGCTTCAATAGAACAACTTCAGTAGAACAGCTTCAGTAGAACAGCTTCAATAGAACAGCTTCAGTAGAACAGCTTCATTAGAACAGCTTCAATAGAACAGCTTCAGTAGAACAGCTTCATTAGAACAGCTTCAATAGAACAACTTCAGTAGAACAGCTTCAGTAGAACAGCTTCATTAGAACAGCTTCAATAGAACAGCTTCAGTAGAACAGCTTCATTAGAACAGCTTCAATAGAACAACTTCAGTAGAACAGCTTCAGTAGAACAGCTTCATTAGAACAGCTTCAATAGAACAACTTCAATAGAACAGCTTCAATAGAACAGCTTCAGTAGAACAGCTTCAATAGAACAGCTTCAGTAGAACCAGTTCAGTAGAACAGCTTCAATAGAACAGCTTCAATAGAACAGCTTCTTTAGAACAGCTTCAATAGAACAGCTTCAGTAGAACAGCTTCAGTAGAACAGCTTCAATAGAACAACTTCAGTAGAACAGCTTCAATAGAACAGCTTCAGTAGAACAGCTTCAATAGAACAGCTTCAATAGAACAGCTTCTTTAGAACAGCTTCATTAGAACAGCTTCAATAGAACAACTTCAGTAAAACAGCTTCAGTAGAACAGCTTCAATAGAACAGCTTCTTTAGAACAGCTTCATTAGAACAGCTTCAATAGCCCAACTTCAGCAGAACAGCTTCAGTAGAACAGCTTCAATAGAACAGCTTCAGTAGAACAGCTTCATTAGACCAGCTTCAATAGAACAGCTTCAGTAGAACAGCTTCATTAGAACAGCTTCAATAGAACAACTTCAGTAGAACAGCTTCAGTAGAACATCTTCAGTGGAACAGCTTCAATAGAACAACTTCAGTAGAACAGCTTCAGTAGAACAGCTTCATTAGAACAGCTTCATTAGAACAGCTTCAATAGAACAACTTCAGTAAAACAGCTTCAATAGAACAGCTTCAATAGAACAGCTTCATCAGAACAGCTTCATTAGAACCGTTATTTATCACTGAGCTGACTGTTTTTTGACCGAGCCAATCAGTGAGGGAGTCAGAGGTGTAACCAGATGGAGCTCACAGCCCGATTGGTTCCTCACATTCTCATGGTGGCTGCAGGCGGCTCTCATTTCATGATTGAGCTCACTGACTGCCAGGCAAACAGGAGCTCACAGCACCCCCCTGTGGCCATTGAGCAGCACAGACACTGAGAGCTTCAGAGGCGGAGACAGTGTTCTCATGCACGGGTAAAAAGCTGCATTTGACTTTAATGTGCAGATAGAAACTATAGGAAACAAGGAGGGACATTTGAAGGCTGAGCAGCAGGGTCCAGATTTGTGCGTCCCAACAGTCTAGACTGTATAAAATGGACAGAGCTGATTGGCTGATCTTCTCTCTCTCCTCAGCAAATGGAGCTGCTGGTTCTGAACAAACTGAAGTGGGATCTGGCTTCAGTCACGCCTCACGACTTCATTGAGCACTTCCTGTCCAAGCTGGAGATCCACCCGTCCACCAAGCAGATCCTTCGGAAACACGCACAGACCTTCGTGGCTCTGTGTGCCACAGGTTGGACACCTCTCTCATTAGACATCAGTGTAGACCGGTGCTGCCTGACCCTGTCCCGTAGAAACATTTACAGAAACGCCACTGTGGCTAACGAAGGGTTAAACCAGAGCAGCGCTGCTTTCACCCATGTTCAGTGTCTCACTCATTCTCTGGGTTTCTTCCACAGACGTAAACTTCATTGCCAGTCCTCCGTCCATGGTGGCGGCGGGCAGCGTGGTGGCAGCGGTTCAGGGACTCTACCTGAAGAGCCAGAACACCTCCCTTTCCTCCCAGAACCTCACCAACTTCCTGTCCCAGGTCATCCGCAGCGACCCGGTAAGAACCGCTCAGCTCATGTGTGAATGTGGAGAAGATGCTCAGGCCTGGTCCACATGTAGGCAGGACAACAGAGACCCCCCCCCCCCACCATTACCACTACCCTATGGGTCTCCATACGTAGATTAGTGAAATGATGACGGTTCCATAGAAGAAGAAAGTTATCAGCTGCCATGTAGAAGTAACTTACAGCTAATAATACTAACTCCACATTAGTGATGCCAGTGGGTACCAGGGTTGTGATGCTTGTCATTGCTCCCCGTTGCTCACTGTCCCTCCGTCTCTCTCAGGACTGTCTTCGGGCCTGTCAGGAGCAGATCGAGTCCCTGCTGGAGTCCAGCCTGCGGCAGGCTCAGCAGCACGCTGTCAGCACGGAAAGCAAGCGCGTGGACGAGGACGTGGACCTGTCCTGCACCCCCACAGACGTCAGAGACATCAACATCTGAAGGACGGACCGCCGCGCTGCTCTGTGACCTTATGATGGAGGGAAAGCTGTCTACTGAGGGCCCAGTTTAGGGACGGGGGTGCCTTATCTGAACTCAGCCCGCCCCCTGCCCCCCCCCCCCCCACCTGCCAACATGGCTGACATTTAACCTACATGTCAGAAACAAGATGGGACATAGCACCCCCTGCCTCTCACTCACCCCGCAACAAAACCCAAAGTCTTATTTCCTCCAGCACCAACCCCCCCTGCGGGAAAGAAAGAAAAAGAGAGAGAGGTGGCGAGCTGCGTGGGCTGGAGCCACGCCCCTCGTTTCTCCTCCAGAATGACTGTAGGAATCTATTCACAGACTCCACTGACCGGCCTGAGCGTGTGCAGTAGGTCTGTCCACGTCTGACTCTGATCCAGGGAGGAGCTAATCTCATTTTCTTCTGTTTCCACCGCCTGTCCAAGCTCCTGACATATCCCAGCATGCTTTTCTTTAGTCACTTTATGATCTCTGACATTAGACCTTCCCTTTAAAGTGTCTGACGCAGCGTTTGACCGCTCGCCAGCTTGTTTCACAACATCTAACTGTTGCACAAATAAGCAGGGCGGTCCACAGGCCGTCACAGGGCTGGGCGAAGATCTGCAGGAGCGTTCATGCAATGCATGCACTGGTATGGATTAAAGACCGCAACCATGCAGTCATGCAGCCATGTAGTCATGTAGTCATGCAGCCATGTAGTCATGCAACCATGTAGTCATGTAGTCATGCAACCATGTAGTCATGTAGTCATGCAACCATGCAGCCATGCAGTCATGCAGCCATGTAGTCATGTAGTCATGCAACCATGCAGCCATGCAGTCATGCAGCCATGTAGTCATGCAACCATGTAGTCATGTAGTCATGCAACCATGCAGCCATGCAGTCATGCAGCCATGTAGTCATGCAACCATGCAGTCATGCAACCATGGAACCATGCAGCCATGTAGTCATGCAACCATGGAACCATGCAGCCATGTAGTCATGCAACCATGGAACCATGCAGCCATGTAGTCATGCAGCCATGGAACCATGCAGCCATGCTCGATGGAGTCAGCGAGTAGAGTCCATTCCAAACATCCCTGCCTCTCCAGAACAGTCTTATCTGTGCAGCACCAGTCCATTCCATCCTCTGAGCTGCACAGGTAGGAGGCAGGTCGTCGTTACTGCCAACCTGAGCAGTTTTCATGGTTGCTTCTTAATTCTTCTTCTAGGTAGATCTGAAAACCAACTACAGCCAACAAACGGCAACTGTAAAAGTTGCCAACTATGGCTGACTATTTGGCAAAATTAGAGGGAAATAGCCCCCAACAACTCCAGCTTCACCAACATTCCATCTCCTGACTTAAAAGAGTCATCCCAGTCTAACCCAATCAGGGATGGAATCAGGATGGTCATGTGTCCAGTTGTATTCGCCCAGCCCTACACTTTACTGCCCCCCCCCCCCAGTTTAACCATTCCAACTCTAAAAAAGAAAAAAAGCACTTTTGGTCAGCGCTGCTGGTCGTCTGAAAAAAATCACCGTTTTAAAACCAACATGTCAAAGGAGCGGGCCGTCGGTGGGCCAGGTGTCTGCAGGTGGAGCGGTGCTCTGATTGGACATGAGAGGGACCTGAATCTGTTCTGAAAACCAGACTGAATGCTGCTCGTCGTGCCGTAAACCCTCACAGAGCCGCCGTTCTTCTGATGCTGCCTCACGGGTCGGATTTTAGTCTGGCCGGTGTTTCAGACCGGCAGTGATGTCCCACTTCCCTCCCTGTAGAGGTCCAAGCATAAAAAGAAGTATTATAGCTGAAATAATACTTTATTTTTATATAGTATTATTTATTTTTCTAGCTCGTCGTCTCCCCCTGCTGTCCTGAAAATCCGTCAAACGAAAAACCGGCCTGGATCAGCAGGACGGCTCAGACGCTCTGGCTCACGGATCCTTGGAGAAAAGTGTCGAGACTGTTGAAATGATTTTGCACATAAAGGGGGGGCTGTGTTTCATGGAGGGACTAAGAGGAGCTGAAAGACAGCAGAAGAGGCAGAATGGGGAAGAATCAACACAGAGGTGTGTCTTCATGCTGTAGGGTTCCTGTCAGGGTTCCTGCACGGGAAGGGAAGATGGACAAGTGTCTCTGCAGACCCAGATCCTTAATGTGTAGGAACCTGCAGTAGGAACCTGCAGTAGGAACCTGAAGTAGGAACCTGCTCTAAGAGCCTACTGTAGGACCCGGCTCTTGGTTTCTGATTGTTCATCACGGATAGAGAGTAGAAGGTGAAACACTCCTTGTTTCCGCTGCTATAGAGAAAAATCCCAGCTACGTGTTTTTGAAAAAAGACAAAAATGAAACAGAAAGGATGAAACGATGCTTTTCTCTTGTTGTTTGCTGCTACTTTTTTATACATGTCAATATACTGCCATTTTAGGGTTGAATTTTCTCATAGAAAATCGTGTTATTGACATCCTCATTTATATGTAGACTCTATGTGTTTTGTTGAGAATGACTTTGAATATTTTCAGAATGATTCCAAAAAAAGGAAAGCTGTACAGAAATGCTTTGATCCAGGATACCTCATGTGACAGTCCATGCTATCTCTGATCTCTAGTCTCTTATTGTGGACTTCTTCTCTGATTCTAGTGTTGGCTCTGTTAGGATGTCAGAATGGTGCCATAACAGAAAATGGGATCTGTATTACTCTGTTGAGTGTTAAGCTGTCTCGCTAAAAGAGACTTTATCCCCCTCTAGGCCCATAGCGGCCTACTCTCCTCCCCTTTTTATATTTATAAAAGAAAGATGGCTTTGTGCTCCGATTCTCAGACCGTCAGTCCGTTGTACATAGATCCAGTAAGCCATAGACGACTCTTCTTTTGTTTTTATGAATCATTCCACACACTCATGTCAACTGGGACAAACGGTGTGTTCATATCTGTGTCAGCTACACAATAAAACCATCAATTAGACCACGCTGTCTGATCCTTCACTCACTCCCAATGACTTCCCCTTTATAGGTGCAAGGTTTGGAATGCAGCCGCTTAAAGCTGCTGCAGGGTATAGGGGTTAAGGGTTAGGGGTTAGGGGTAAGGGGTTAAGGGTTAGGGGTTAGGGGTAAGAGGTAAGGGATTAAGGGTTAGAGGTTAGGGGTTAGGGGTAAGGGGTTAGGGGTTAAGGGTTAGGGGTTAGAGGTAAGGGGTTAAGGTTAGGGGTTAGGGGTAAGAGGTAAGGGGTTAAGGATTGGGGGTTAGGGGTTAGGGGTAAGAGGTAAGGGGTTAAGGGTTAGAGGTTAGGGGTAAGGGGTTAAGGGTAAGAGGTAAGGGGTTAAGCGTTAGAGGTTAGGGGTTAGGGGTAAAGGGTTAGGGGTAAGGGGTTAAGGGTTAGGGGTAAGGGGTTAGGGGTTAAGGGTTAGGGGTTAGGGGTAAGGGGTTAAGGGTTAGGGGTTAGGGGTAAGAGGTAAGGGATTAAGGGTTAGAGGTTAGGGGTTAGGGGTAAGGGGTTAGGGGTTAAGGGTTAGGGGTTTGAGGTAAGGGGTTAAGGTTAGGGGTTAGGGGTAAGAGGTAAGGGGTTAAGGGTTAGAGGTTAGGGGTAAGGGGTTAAGGGTTAGGAGTTAAGGGTAGGGGGTTAGGGGTTAGGGGTAAGAGGTAAGGGGTTAAGGGTTAGAGGTTAGGGGTTAGGGGTTAGAGGTAAGAGGTAAGGGGTTAAGCGTTAGAGGTTAGGGGTTAGGGGTAAGGGGTTAGGGGTTGAGGGTTAAGGGTTAGGGGTAAGGGGTTAAGGGTTAGAGGTTAGGGGTAAGAGGTAAGGGGTAAAGGGTTAAGGGTTAGGGGTAGGGGGCAAGGGGTTAAGGGTTAAGGGGTTAGGGGTTAGGGGTAAGGGGCAAGGGGTTAGGGGTTAAGGGTTAGGGTTTAGGGTTTAAGGGTTAAGGGTTAGGGTTTAGGGTTTAAGGGTTAAGGGTTAGGGTTTAGGGTTTAAGGGTTAAGGGTTAGGGTTTAGGGGTTAGGGGTAAAGGGTTAGGGTTTAGGGGTTAGAAATGCCTGCCTGTGCAGAGGTGTAAATCAGTTATGAAAACTATTAACACTGTAAAGCAGCTGAGTTTTGACCTTAAAGTGCCCATATGGACATATTTAGGAAGGAGGCTGCATATAAATATCTGCTGAATCGTGCATCCTTTGCTAATGTCGGCTGTAGAACTTGTGCCTTTAATGATAATAACATTATTTTAGTGGTTTATCAGAGTCGACAGGAACATTAATGCCAACATTTACAGCTGATACTACAGACAAACATCACAGACTTTATAACCACTGGGGCTGTCAGAAACCAGTCATGTCAGGATCACTGAGATCAAATAAGTCCTGCTTCCTGCTATTATTATTATTATTTCCTTTATTTTTTATATTACAATATTAAGTCCACCACGTATGCTTTATAATAAGGTTAATATTGATAACATCAAAAGTAATAATAAACATAAAAATAAGTACAATAGTAATAGTAAGTCCACTACTGCTCCTTCATAATGATAATACAAATATTATTATTATTATTATTATCATTATTATTATTGTTACTAGTAGTCATAGTATTGTACTGCAATGATAAGACTAATAATAATGATGACAATGAATAAATTGTAATTATTAAAATAAGATCATAACATGTTAGAAATAAAGAAAAATAATATATATTATAAAATATAATAATTATAAAAACCATAATAATAATAGTGATAAATTGAAATAATAATAATAATAATAATAATAATAATAATATAATAAATATATTATTAATAATAATAATAAAAAACTAAAAACAACAACAATAAGAAGAAGAAGAAGAAGAAGAAGCAGAAGAAGAATAGAGAGTCAAACACTCAGGCTTCAGTTCATGGATGTGAAGGACGAATACTGGTTTAACAAAACCCTCTCCATCATCTCTGGTCGGTCCTCCTGATGAGTCTGGAGTCCTCAGATCTGTCAGCTCAGAACTTCCTCAGGGTTCCTTCAATAAAGAACGTGATTTCCTCTCCGTCCTCATTTATGTCTGACTGTAGAACGCCACTGTCAGGAAAGGAAACCACTCAGAAACTTTCAAAATAAAAGCAGACTTCAGGTTTGGGTGGGTTTGGCAGTAAGACTTTATAAAAACTTTAAACCTTTTAGACCAAAGTATCCAGCCTGACCAGAAAAAGTCCTGACATGATCCTTATCCCCAAGCATTCATCCCCTGTTTGGGGCAGATCAGCCCCACATTAAAGGCCTTTGCACAATGGGTTCGTTTATTTTGTCCAAACTTTTTGCAAGTTAAAAAATAAAATGGAGCTCATGTTCTAATCATGTTTGCACATCTTTCATATTTTGATTCAGAACAGATTTCATTTCATGTGAAATTTGGCATCAGTCCAAGTCATTTAAATAATTGATTGATGTTTAAAAACAGAGCCCACTGCTTCCTCCTCGCTCACCCCTGCCTGAACCCCGCTCCAATCCTCCCTGCTAACAGCGGAGTTTGTTGGTGTATTATGTGGATATCAACCATGGAAATATCACAGATAAATGCAGACATTTGTAGCCCACTCAGGTCATAACAGAGGCTGAATTATAAAGTTACTCTTCATCTCTCCAGCTTGGCTCGTTACTATGACGCATGAACAGGTGCTGAATGAAGCTCTGTGTCAGGATGGATCCAGCAGGATTTTAAAGGAGTGACAGACACAGGCTCGCAGTACCAAACTATTCCCCACATTCTATGACCTTTTTTTCTATGACCTTTTCTAAGACCTTTACACACTGGAAGTAGGAGGAGTCTCTCTAATGTAATAAAAGCCTGATGGCAGATTCAGCTCAGATCCTGCAGCAGAGAGAAGAAGAACGTTTTCCTGAACCCCAAACCTAAAGCTTGGCTAATGATTAACATGGCTGGGTGTGTTGTGTGTGTGTGTGGGGGGGGGTGTGTGTGTGGGTGTGTGTGTGTTGTGTATGTTTTGTGTGTGTTGTGAGTGTGACAGTCCTCATTGATTTGTTATGCGAGGAATGTCTTTGATGGCGCTTCAGTGTGGAGGAAAAGGCGTGAAAAGTCTAATCCTTTCCCACAGGCCTGCCAGCGCCGGCTCACCCAGCAGCAGACAAAGACCCTCAGCACTCCACAGACCCCCAGCACCACACGCACCCACACCGCCATTCTCCTGCTACAGTGGGGTCAGTGGTGTCCGAACGCCCAAAGATCATCACCAGATAGAGGGGCGGGGCTTAAGACTGACCCTGGTTTACTGTTGGACATACAGCCACGAAACCCTGTACAGCCATGTAGACCGGATTCTGACTGTAGACCATCTACTGAGGACAGCCTCACTAAACCTAACTCCATCCCAAACTAGACTTTCAGATTAAAAGTCAAATTAGAGACGATTCAAGTAGAAATAAAGATGTTATTAGGAGAAATTTATATTACTCCATAATAACCTCCCACAGCCAATCACAGCTGGTTTTAGTTGGAGAGGCTATCAGCATTAGCAGAAGCTCCAGGATAGCAGGTTAGCTAAAAGAGGAGCTGTAAGAGGAAGGTATGGGGATTAACCATGGCGCTTAAGGTCGCATGCAAACAACGCCACAGCGCTTTAGTCCACATCCAAACAACGCCACGACGCTTTAGTCCACATCCAAACAACTCCACGGCGCTTTAGTCCACATCCAAACAACTCCACGGCGCTTTAGTCCACATCCAAACAACTCCACGGCGCTTTAGTCCACATCCAAACAACGCCACAGCGCTTTAGTCCACATCCAAACAACGCCACAGCGCTTTAGTCCACATCCAAACAACGCCACAGCGCTTTAGTCCACATCCAAACAACGCCACAGCGCTTTAGTCCACATCCAAACAACGCCACGGCGCTTTAGTCCATCTCCAAACAACGCAACAGTGCTATAGTCCACATCCAAACAATGCCATGGCTTTTTAGTCCACATCCATAAAATGCCACGGCGCTTTAGTCCACATCCACCAACGCCACAGTGCTTGAGTCCACATCCATACAACGCCACGGTGCTTTAGTCCACATCCAAACAACGCCATGGCTTTTTAGTCCACATCCATAAAATGCCACGGCGCTTTAGTCCACATCCATACAATGCCACAGCACTTTAGTTCACATCCATACAACGCCACAGCGCTTTAGTCCACATCCACCAACGCCACAGCGCTTTAGTCCACATCCAAACAACGCCACAGCGCTTTAGTCCACATCCAAACAACGCCACTGCGCTTTAGTCCACATCCACCAACGCCACGGTGCTTTAGTCCACATCCAAACAACGCCACGGCGCTTTAGTCCATATCCATAAAACGCCACGGCGCTTTAGTCCACATCCACCAACACCACGGCGCTTTAGTCCACATCCAAACAACGCCACGGCGCTTTAGTCCACATCCAAACAATGCCACGGCACTTTAGTCCACATCCACCAACGCCACGGCGCTTTAGTCCACATCCATACAACGCCACAGCGCTTTAGTCCACATCCAAACAACGCCACGGCGCTTTAGTCCACATCCAAACAACGCCACGGCACTTTAGTCCACATCCACCAACGCCACAGCGCTTTAGTCCACATCCATACAACGCCACAGCGCTTTAGTCCACATCCAAACAACGCCACGGCACTTTAGTCCACATCCACCAACGCCACAGTGCTTTAGTCCACATCCATACAACGCCACAGCGCTTTAGTCCACATCCACCAACGCCACGGTGCTTTAGTCCACATCCAAACAACGCCACTGTGCTTTAGTCCACATCCATACAATGCCACAGTGCTTTAGTCCACATCCAAACAACGCCACAGCGCTTTAGTCCACATCCAAACAACGCAACAGTGCTATAGTCCACATCCAAACAATGCCATGGCGCTTTAGTCCACATCCACCAACGCCACGGTGCTTTATTCCACATCCATACAACGCCGCAGTGCTTTAGTCCACATCCAAACAACGCCATGGCTTTTTAGTCCACATCCAAACAACGCCACGGTGCTTTAGTCCATATCCATAAAACGCCACAGCGCTTTAGTCCACATCCACCAACACCACGGCGCTTTAGTCCACATCCAAACAACGCCACGGCGCTTTAGTCCACATCCAAACAATGCCACGGTGCTTTAGTCCACATCCAAACAACGCCACGGCACTTTAGTCCACATCCACCAACGCCACGGCGCTTTAGTCCACATCCATACAACGCCACAGCGCTTTAGTCCACATCCAAACAACGCCACGGCACTTTAGTCCACATCCACCAACGCCACAGTGCTTTAGTCCACATCCATACAACGCCACAGCGCTTTAGTCCACATCCACCAACGCCACGGCGCTTTAGTCCACATCCATACAACGCCACAGCGCTTTAGTCCACATCCAAACAACGCAACAGTGCTATAGTCCACATCCAAACAATGCCATGGCGCTTTAGTCCACATCCACCAACGCCACAGCGCTTTAGTCCACATCCATACAACGCCACAGCGCTTTAGTCCACATCCATACAACGCCACAGCGCTTTAGTCCACATCCAAACAACGCAACAGTGCTATAGTCCACATCCAAACAATGCCATGGCGCTTTAGTCCACATCCACCAACGCCACGGCGCTTTAGTCCACATCCAAACAACGCCACAGCGCTTTAGTCCACATCCACCAACGCCACGGCGCTTTAGTCCACATCCATACAACGCCACAGCGCTTTAGTCCACATCCAAACAACGCAACAGCGCTATAGTCCACATCCAAACAATGCCATGGCTTTTTAGTCCACATCCATAAAATGCCACGGCGCTTTAGTCCACATCCACCAACGCCACGGCGCTTTAGTCCACATCCATACAACGCCACAGCGCTTTAGTCCACATCCATACAACGCCATGGCGCTATAGTTCATATCCATAAAACGCCACGGCGCTTTAGTCCACATCCACCAACGCCACGGCGCTTTAGTCCACATCCACCAACACCACGCACTTTAGTCCACATCCAAACAACGCCATGGCGCTTTAGTCCACATCCAAACAATGCCACGGTGCTTTAGTCCACATCCAAACAACGCCACGGCGCTTTAGTCCACATCCAAACAACGCCACGGCACTTTAGTCCACATCCACCAACGCCACGGCGCTTTAGTCCACATCCATACAACGCCACAGCGCTTTAGTCCACATCCAAACAACGCCACGGCACTTTAGTCCACATCCACCAACGCCACAGTGCTTTAGTCCACATCCATACAACGCCACAGCGCTTTAGTCCACATCCACCAACGCCACGGCGCTTTAGTCCACATCCATACAACGCCACAGCGCTTTAGTCCACATCCAAACAACGCAACAGTGCTATAGTCCACATCCAAACAATGCCATGGCGCTTTAGTCCACATCCACCAACGCCACGGCGCTTTAGTCCACATCCATACAACGCCACAGCGCTTTAGTCCACATCCATACAACGCCACAGCGCTTTAGTCCACATCCAAACAACGCAACAGTGCTATAGTCCACATCCAAACAATGCCATGGCTTTTTAGTCCACATCCATAAAATGCCACGGCGCTTTAGTCCACATCCACCAACGCCACGGCGCTTTAGTCCACATCCATACAACGCCACAGCGCTTTAGTCCACATCCAAACAACGCAACAGTGCTATAGTCCACATCCAAACAATGCCATGGCTTTTTAGTCCACATCCATAAAATGCCACGGCGCTTTAGTCCACATCCACCAACGCCACGGCGCTTTAGTCCACATCCATACAACGCCACAGCGCTTTAGTCCACATCCATACAACGCCATGGCGCTATAGTTCATATCCATAAAACGCCACGGCGCTTTAGTCCACATCCACCAACGCCACGGTGCTTTAGTCCACATCCAAACAACGCCACAGCGCTTTAGTCCACATCCAAACAACGCAACAGTGCTATAGTCCACATCCAAACAATGCCATGGCTTTTTAGTCCACATCCATAAAATGCCACGGCGCTTTAGTCCACATCCACCAACGCCACGGCGCTTTAGTCCACATCCATACAACGCCACAGCGCTTTAGTCCACATCCATACAACGCCATGGCGCTATAGTTCATATCCATAAAACGCCACGGCGCTTTAGTCCACATCCACCAACGCCACGGTGCTTTAGTCCACATCCAAACAACGCCACGGCACTTTAGTTCACATCCATACAACGCCACAGTGCTTCAGTCCACATCCAAACAATTCCATGGTTTTTTAGTCCACATCCATACAACGTCACGGTGCTTTAGTTCACATCCATAAAACGCCATGGCGCTTTAGTCCACATCCACCAACGCCACAGTGCTTTAGTCCACATCCATACAATGCCACAGCGCTTTAGTCCACATCCAAACAACACCAACATTATTCTGCAGTCATACATGAGCGCTAAAACAAATACAGCCATCACCAACTGGCTACATAATATGGAAATGGCAGAGAGAGAGAAACTTCCTGGTTCATGCAACATAAACAAAGCAAGGGCTCCAACCTGTGGTGTAATTAGGTATTACAATAAAATTCTGACTTATATGCTGGTGCACCACACTGCTGCTGGCAAAGCTCCACCTCCTCCACCCCAGCCTCCTCCTTTATAGACTAAAGCTCCACCTCCTCCACCCCAGCCTCCTCCTTTATAGACTAAAGCTCCACCTCCTCCACCCCAGCCTCCTCCTTTATAGACTAAAGCTCCACCACCTCCACCCCAGCCTCCTCCTTTATAGACTGAAGCTCCACCTCCTCCACCCCAGCCTCCTCCTTTATAGACTAAAGCTCCACCTCCTCCACCCCAGCCTCCTCCTTTATAGACTAAAGCTCCACCTCCTCCACCCCAGCCTCCTCCTTTATAGACTAAAGCTCCACCTCCTCCACCCCAGCCTCCTCCTTTATAGACTAAAGCTCCACCACCTCCACCCCAGCCTCCTCCTTTATAGACTGAAGCTCCACCTCCTCCACCCCAGCCTCCTCCTTTATAGACTAAAGCTCCACCTCCTCCACCCCAGCCTCCTCCTTTATAGACTAAAGCTCCACCTCCTCCACCCCAGCCTCGTCCTTTATAGACTAAAGCTCCACCTCCTCCACCCCAGCCTCCTCCTTTATAGACTAAAGCTCCACCACCTCCACCCCAGCCTCCTCCTTTATAGACTGAAGCTCCACCTCCTCCACCCCAGCCTCCTCCTTTATAGACTAAAGCTCCACCTCCTCCACCCCAGCCTCCTCCTTTATAGACTAAAGCTCCACCTCCTCCACCCCAGCCTCGTCCTTTATAGACTAAAGCTCCACCTCCTCCACCCCAGCCTCCTCCTTTATAGACTAAAGCTCCACCACCTCCACCCCAGCCTCCTCCTTTATAGACTGAAGCTCCACCTCCTCCACCCCAGCCTCCTCCTTTATAGACTAAAGCTCCACCTCCTCCACCCCAGCCTCCTCCTTTATAGACTAAAGCTCCACCTCCTCCACCCCAGCCTCGTCCTTTATAGACTAAAGCTCCACCTCCTCCACCCCAGCCTCGTCCTTTATAGACTAAAGCTCCACCTCCTCCACCCCAGCCTCCTCCTTTATAGACTAAAGCTCCACCACCTCCACCCCAGCCTCTTCCTCCTGTGGATAGGTCTCAGTCAGGATCAAACATCTGGATTCTGGAATTTTATTCCATTCTTCTTTGATAAACTGATCAAGCTCTGTCAGGTTGATCAGGGATCAGGAGTGAACAGATCTTTAAAGTCCAGACTCTAATCCTCTCCTGGACTGAGGTCTGGGCTTTGACTCTGCCATTCCAGAACATTCTCCTTGTTTTCTTTAAACCATTTCTGTGTAGCTTTCTCTGGATGCTTGTATCAGAACTGTTTTCTCTGAGGTGTGTCCACACAGCGCTTTTAGGATGACCAGCTGTTATCTGGATGTTTATGATAAACATAATGCTGTTAATGCTTAGTATAAACGGGGTCACACATGGACCTGACTAGGTCTCCATCCATATCCTGTCTTTGGGCCAGAATCTTTCTGGTAAGCCATCATGACTGAATGAATCTATAAGTGAGCTATGCTAATGCTAGCTAAGATTTTTGTGTGGGCTGTTGTCATGGAGACCCCCCCCCCCCCCACTGAAATCCAATGCCACCATCTCATTCAGAGCTCTTCTGTGCCGCAGCCTGCCGGACGGCTGCATTTGTCACCACAGCTTTTCATGTCACCACTCACCACCTGCTCCCACATTCCTCTACATTCTCTCAGAGGGCCAGCTCCCTCCTCCTCCTCTCCTCCTCCTCCTGTCCTTCTACTCCTTGTCTGTGGTTATCACTCTCTAACTGCTCCTCCTCCTCCTCCTCATCTCTCCTCTGCTGGTCTGATTTCATAGTGGTCCTCTCTGCCAGTCTTTGGGTTCTCTCTGACTTTTAGTAGGAACATGTCATTCTGAAGCTCATCTGAATTCCGCCTGCTTCTGTCACAACCCCCCCCCCCCCCCCCTCACTGTTTGCTCTCAGAAGCTGCCGCCTAGAAGACAGCGTTCACCTGCTGCCTGACACGGCGTAGACCAGCTGCTACTGTACCACAGACACCAACGGGAGCAGGGGCACATGGTGGAGTCTGGATCAGAATAAAAAGCAGGCTGACAAAGACTGGAGAAGTCCATCAGTCCTCTCTGGTCCCTCCTGATGCTGAGGGCCTCACAGGCTGAGCAGGAGTCTGTTTACATGTAGCTAAAGCCAGAGCAGGCTGTTTACATGTAGCTAAAGCCAAAGCAGGCTGTTTACATGTAGCTAAAGCCAGAGCAGGCTGTTTACATGTAGCTAAAGCCAGAGCAGGCTGTTTACATGTAGCTAAAGCCAGAGCAGGCTGTTTACATGTAGCTAAAGCCAGAGCAGAGTGTTTACATGTAGCTAAAGCCAGAGCAGGCTGTTTATATGTAGCTAAAGCCAGAGCAGGCTGTTTACATGTAGCTAAAGCCAGAGCAGGCTGTTTACATGTAGCTAAAGCCAGAGCAGAGTGTTTACATGTAGCTAAAGCCAGAGCAGGCTGTTTACATGTAGCTAAAGTCAGAGCAGGCTGTTTACATGTAGCTAAAGCCAGAGCAGGCTGTTTACATGTAGCTAAAGCCAGAGCAGGCTGTTTACATGTAGCTAAAGCCAGAGCAGAGTGTTTACATGTAGCTAAAGCCAGAGCAGAGTGTTTACATGTAGCTAAAGCCAGAGCAGGCTGTTTACATGTAGCTAAAGCCAGAGCAGGCTGTTTACATGTAACTAAAGCCAGAGCAGGCTGTTTACATGTAGCTAAAGCCAGAGCAGGCTGTTTACATGTAGCTAAAGTCAGAGCAGGCTGTTTACATGTAGCTAAAGCCAGAGCAGGCTGTTTACATGTAACTAAAGCCAGAGCAGGCTGTTTACATGTAGCTAAAGCCAGAGCAGGCTGTTTACATGTAGCTAAAGCCAGAGCAGGCTGTTTACATGTAGCTAAAGCCAGAGCAGGCTGTTTATATGTAGCTAAAGTCAGAGCAGGCTGTTTACATGTAGCTAAAGTCAGAGCAGGCTGTTTACATGTAGCTAAAGCCAGAGCAGGCTGTTTACATGTAGCTAAAGCCAGAGCAGGCTGTTTACATGTAGCTAAAGCCATAGCAGGCTGTTTACATGTAGCTAAAGTCAGAGCAGGCTGTTTACATGTAGCTAAAGCCAGAGCAGGCTGTTTACATGTAGCTAAAGCCAGAGCAGGCTGTTTACATGTAGCTAAAGCCATAGCAGGCTGTTTACATGTAGCTAAAGTCAGAGCAGGCTGTTTACATGTAGCTAATATGTAGATAGTAGAGACTTTAACCTGGGAGAGAAACAGGAAGTGCGCAGACTTCTCATGCCTGAGTTTAAATAGGCCTGAGGTGACCTGTTGGTGTTTGATTGGTTCCTGCACTCTGATTGGTTCCTGCTCTCTGACTCTCTGTCAGAAATGACATACAACAGCCCCCACTCTGTAAACACGTCATGTTGGGATAAACACCATAAACAACAGAAGTCCTGGACTCTAAGCTGCAGGCTGTGATGGATCATACCAGCGTTGATTTGCTGCTCAGACTGAAACCATCAGAGCTGAGCTGGTTTAGTACAGATATACGTCTGCGTGTTCATGCTGCAGCAGTCCACCAGCCACTGCACTTACATCTCTACCCTGTTTCTGTGGAGAGCATCTTCACATGGATCACAGCAGGCTGGCTGATGTCTCTAAGTCCAGCATGTCCATATTCATGTGGACCATCATCTTTTCACCCTTAAATAAAGTTTGGTAAAGATGAGGACTCCTATCATGGTCAGACTAAGGTAAAGACAGAACTCTGTTCTGATTGGCTGAATGTGTCACATGTTTGATTTCCTGTTTATGGCAGAGCAGACAGTCATTAGTGTGTAGATGCTGCCTCCCTGTGTTAGACCTGGGAACTGCACTCTCACTCCTTGTTACAACAGTGAAGGTTTGATTCCTGATTTCCTTTTAAAAACAAGGCTGTGTAAAAATCATCTAGGAGAAGTTTCTAGAATGCCCCTGACTTAAATAATGTAATGATGGATCATTCAAACAGATCTGTAGTGATGAGGTCTTCTCAGTCAGAACTATTATATATACTGTTTCATTTTCTTAGATACCAGTAGGGGGCGTTCTAAGGCCACAGTTGGGAACCACAGAGTGGTTTATTTAATCCATGATTGTAAAAATCCCTTTAATGAGATCTGTACATAAATGTGGGTAATTTGTACCAAAACTCCTGAAAATATCCTTTTCCATGATGCTCTGCGTACCACCGTCCCACCGCTTTGCCCCGCCCATATGGTGCCTATAAAAGGTCAGGTGAACGCTCTTGATGAATATTCAATGATATCAGTTTCACGATGGACCAAGATGGAAAACGAACGAAAAAAAGAAATTCCACTCAATGTGAGGTCGCGATATTAATAGGAGAGGTGGACACACGCAGAGTCTTATTGGGTGGCCACAGTTTGGGCATCACTAACGCCAGAAAGGCTAAAGAGTGGAAGCGTGTGGCTGATGCTGTAAATAACGTTCCTCAGAGGGTCGGACTGTGGCTGAAGTAAAAAGAAATGATCCCACATAAAAGTGGAGGCGAAAAGGCGCATCGCTCTCATAGAAAGAGTGTCTGTGTGACAGGAGGGGGAAAGGGCACAGAGCTCACCCCCACAGACGACAAGCTGGCGGGGATCACTGGGGAATCCCTCCTGAGGGGTGTGGTGGTGGAGGGGGAGGGGGACACGGATGCACCACATGCACCAGAGGATCCTGTCATTGATCCTGTCATTGATCCTGAAATTGATCCTGTCATTGATCGTGTCATTGATCCTGTCATTGATCCTGTCATTGATCGTGTCATTGATCGTGTCATTGATCCTGTCATTGATCATGTCATTGATCCTGTCATTGATCGTGTCATTGATCCTGTCATTGATCCTGTCATTGATCGTGTCATTGATCGTGTCATTGATCCTGTCATTGATCGTGTCATTGATCCTGTCATTGATCCTGTCATTGATCGTGTCATTGATCATGTCATTGATCCTGTCATTGATCCTGTCATTGATCCTGTCATTGATCGTGTCATTGATCCTGTCATTGATCCTGTCATTGATCGTGTCATTGATCATGTCATTGATCATGTCACTGATCATGTCATTGATCATGTCATTGATCGTGTCATTGATCATGTCACTGATCCTGTCATTGATCGTGTCATTGATCCTGTCATTGATCGTGTCATTGATCCTGTCATTGATCGTGTCATTGATCATGTCATTGATCCTGTCATTGATCGTGTCATTGATCGTGTCATTGATCCTGTCATTGATCGTGTCATTGATCATGTCACTGATCCTGTCATTGATCGTGTCATTGATCCTGTCATTGATCGTGTCATTGATCCTGTCATTGATCGTGTCATTGATCATGTCATTGATCCTGTCATTGATCCTGTCATTGATCGTGTCATTGATCCTGTCATTGATCCTGTCATTGATCGTGTCATTGATCGTGTCATTGATCCTGTCATTGATCGTGTCATTGATCATGTCATTGATCCTGTCATTGATCGTGTCATTGATCATGTCACTGATCCTGTCATTGATCGTGTCATTGATCCTGTCATTGATCGTGTCATTGATCCTGTCATTGATCGTGTCATTGATCATGTCATTGATCATGTCATTGATCCTGTCATTGATCGTGTCATTGATCATGTCACTGATCCTGTCATTGATCGTGTCATTGATCCTGTCATTGATCCTGTCACTGATCGTGTCACTGATCCTGTCATTGATCGTGTCATTGATCATGTCATTGATCATGTCATTGATCCTGTCATTGATTGTGTCATTGATCATGTCACTGATCCTGTCATTGATCGTGTCATTGATCCTGTCATTGATCATGTCACTGATCATGTCATTGCTTGTGTCATTTTAATGACAGTTATTATGAATGTAAAACTTTATTTGTATGGCACATTTTGGGAGCACGGTTGTTGTTTATTATTTAATTTATATATATATATATATATATATATATATATATATATATATATATAATGTTTATGTGAATGGATGTCATAATAACATGTAGGGTTTGTTTCACACTGACAGAACATGATCCATTCAATAATAAAGGCTATGTGTGTGGGCACGAGCGCGTGCGTGCGTTCACGCACTCCCTTTACATCATCATCGCATCAATGTAAATTTTTCTTCTTTTTTTTGTTTTTGCAAATATATCCCTCATATACGATATGAGTTGTGAAATGTGTAATGTTTGATTATTTCACAAAAATGTATGAATTTCAGATCAGTCTTTAATTTCATCCTTCTACTGTTGAGGTCAGTTCCCCGTTTATCCAGGTTTTGTGCGTCCGGCAGGGTCAGAGCTGCCGTGGAGGTGCGCTCATATTTTATAAATCCCAAACGTTGCTTACAAGTGGCGTACGCTTTCTTTAGTGCGTACGCAGCGTTTATAAATGAGGCTCCTATTCTCCTATGTGTGCTAGAAAATGTGAATTTCAGGTAAATGGTAAAGGGTTGGCAGTGAGAGGGTTAATGTCTGATTACCTTAGAGTCCCTTCAGAGCCACCGTAGCTGTAGTCCTGCTCTCTGTGCTAATAAAGACAGAGCTGTCTGAAGAAGTCAAACCTCTGTCCACGCTTCATTTCTATAGGATATTCTGTAGGGGAAAGGTCAACAACACACCACTGTGAATTACCCACAATTCTGCAGTCCAAACAGGTGTGTTTGTGTGAGGGATCAAACAATGACCGCCATGATTAGAGCTCACCTGCTCTGCTTTAGAGGTTAAAACACGAAAGCTGACCAAAGCCAGAAACCACAGACACCAGAGACAGGACCAGGTACCAGATCTTTATTAAAATATCCATAACTGTTTACTTCCTCCATGAAAATAAGATGAGTCAGTCTCAGACCTCCTCATCCTCAGGTCAGTCTCAGACCTCCTCATCCTCAGGTCAGTCTCAGGTCAGTCTCAGGTCAGTCTCAGACCTCCTCATCCTCAGGTCAGTCTCAGGTCAGTCTCAGACCTCCTCATCCTCAGGTCAGTCTCAGGTCAGTCTCAGACCTCCTCATCCTCAGGTCAGTCTCAGGTCAGTCTCAGACCTCCTCATCCTCAGGTCAGTCTCAGGTCAGTCTCAGGTCAGTCTCAGACCTCCTCATCCTCAGGTCAGTCTCAGGTCAGTCTCAGGTCAGTCTCAGACCTCCTCATCCTCAGGTCAGTCTCAGGTCAGTCTCAGACCTCCTCATCCTCAGGTCAGTCTCAGGTCAGTCTCAGACCTCCTCATCCTCAGGTCATCCTCAGGTCAGTCTCAGACCTCCTCATCCTCAGGTCAGTCTCAGGTCAGTCTCAGACCTCCTCATCCTCAGGTCAGTCTCAGGTCAGTCTCAGACCTCCTCATCCTCAGGTCAGTCTCAGGTCAGTCTCAGACCTCCTCATCCTCAGGTCAGTCTCAGGTCAGTCTCAGACCTCCTCATCCTCAGGTCAGTCTCAGGTCAGTCTCAGACCTCCTCATCCTCAGGTCAGTCTCAGGTCAGTCTCAGACCTCCTCATCCTCAGGTCAGTCTCAGGTCAGTCTCAGACCTCCTCATCCTCAGGTCATCCTCAGGTCAGTCTCAGACCTCCTCATCCTCAGGTCAGTCTCAGGTCAGTCTCAGACCTCCTCATCCTCAGGTCAGTCTCAGGTCAGTCTCAGACCTCCTCATCCTCAGGTCAGTCTCAGGTCAGTCTCAGACCTCCTCATCCTCAGGTCATCCTCAGGTCAGTCTCAGACCTCCTCATCCTCAGGTCAGTCTCAGGTCAGTCTCAGACCTCCTCATCCTCAGGTCAGTCTCAGGTCAGTCTCAGGTCAGTCTCAGACCTCCTCATCCTCAGGTCAGTCTCAGGTCAGTCTCAGACCTCCTCATCCTCAGGTCAGTCTCAGGTCAGTCTCAGACCTCCTCATCCTCAGGTCATCCTCAGGTCAGTCTCAGACCTCCTCATCCTCAGGTCAGTCTCAGGTCAGTCTCAGACCTCCTCATCCTCAGGTCATCCTCAGGTCAGTCTCAGACCTCCTCATCCTCAGGTCAGTCTCAGGTCAGTCTCAGACCTCCTCATCCTCAGGTCAGTCTCAGGTCAGTCTCAGACCTCCTCATCCTCAGGTCAGTCTCAGGTCAGTCTCAGACCTCCTCATCCTCAGGTCATCCTCAGGTCAGTCTCAGGTCAGTCTCAGACCTCCTCATCCTCAGGTCAGTCTCAGGTCAGTCTCAGACCTCCTCATCCTCAGGTCAGTCTCAGGTCAGTCTCAGACCTCCTCATCCTCAGGTCAGTCTCAGGTCAGTCTCAGACCTCCTCATCCTCAGGTCAGTCTCAGGTCAGTCTCAGACCTCCTCATCCTCAAGTCAGTCTTAAACACTCAGCTCAGTAACTCAAACCTTCAAACACATCTCTCTCCTCCAGCACAATGGAGGTTAGGACAGTCCAGAACCTCCTTGGCCTCAAGTCCTCATTCTGGTCCAGCTCTGTGGCTTGGCCATCTCTCTAACAGTCACTCTGCAAACCGTCCAACAAATCCACCGCAGACAAACGGGGCCGGCTGTAGACCCCAGGACGCTGGAGTCCTCCTCCTTCTCTTCAGTTTCCTACAGAGCAGCAGGGCTTCAGAAAGACGTCCCCTCATTGGTTCTCACATAGTTCTTAAAATCAGCGGGGATGTTCAGCATGGAGCACACCTGGAGGAAAGCTGAGGTCAGAGGTCAGACATTCATTACACAGCTTTCTTCCTGTTATTCATCAGCAGAAGCTTAGAGGAGCTCATGTTTTTACATGTTTAGCCTCGTGTCCCTTTAACACGTCAGCTGATCGATGCAGGACAGGGCAGCATTCATGGGGTTAACCTTCCCCCAGTGTTCCCCTGGTCTACATCAGTGCTGCTGTTTAAAACCACATCATTCAGGTAGAGACGGGCCAGAGCTGGCCCCTGGTTTCCAGGAGAGTCAGAATGGAGCTACGTCAGAACTCCCCTCTCCTCCCTGCTTTTATAAATGATAGTCAGTTACTATGTTGATGGACTGAACCCAAAGGAACCGGGTCTCGGTCCTGAACCCTGGTCCTGATGCAATTTCATGTCACAGGAAGTTTATTGCAGACTTCAGTTATTGCAGACTTCAGTTATTGCTGACTTTAATTATTGCTGATTTCAGTTATTGCTGACTTTAGTTATTGCTGCTTTCAGTTTTTGCAGATTTCAGTTATTGCTGACTTCAGTTATTGCTGATTTCAGTTATTGCCGACTTCAGTTATTGCTGACTTCAGTTATTGCTGATTTCAGTTATTGCCGACTTCAGTTATTGCTGACTTCAGTTATTGCTGATTTCAGTTATTGCTAAGTTCAGTTACTTCTGACTTTAGTTATTGCTGATTTCAGTTATTGCTGATTTTAGTTATTGCCGATTTCAGTTGTTGCTGATTTCAGTTATTGCCGACTTCAGTTATTGCCGATTTCATTTAGTGCCGATTTCAGTAATTGCTGATTTCAGTTATTGCCGATTTCAGTTATTGCCGATTTCAGTTAGTGCCGACTTTAGTTATTGCCGATTTTAGTTAGTGCTGACTTCAGTTATTGCCAATTTCAGTTATTGCCGACTTCAGTTATTGCCGACTTTAGTTATTGCCGATTTCAGTTATTGCCGACTACAGTTATTGCTGATTTCAGTTATTGCTGATTTCAGTTATTGCTGATTTCAGCTATTGCTAAATTCAGTTATTGCCGATTTCAGTTATAGCAGACTTCAGTTATTGCTGACTTTAGTTATTGCTGATTTCAGTTATTGCTGACTTTAGTTATTGCTGATTTCAGTTTTTGCAGATTTCAGTTATTGCTGACTTCAGTTATTGCTGATTTCAGTTATTGCCAACTTCAGTTATTGCTGACTTCAGTTATTGCTGATTTCAGTTATTGCTAAGTTCAGTTATTTTTGACTTTACTTATTGCTGATTTCAGTTATTGCTGATTTTAGTTATTGCCGATTTCAGTTGTTGCTGATTTCAGTTATTGCCGACTTCAGTTATTGCCGATTTCAGTTACTGCCGATTTCAGTTGTTGCCGATTTCAGTTGTTGCCGATTTCAGTTATTGCTGACTTCAGTTATTGCCGACTTCAGTTATTGCCGATTTCACTTATTGCCGACTTCAGTTATTGCCGACTTCAGTTATTGCTGACTTCAGTTATTGCTGATTTCAGTTATTGCTGACTTCAGTCATTGCCGATTTCAGTTATTGCAGACTTTAGTTATTGCTGATTTCAGTTATTGCTAAGTTCAGTTATTTTTGACTTTACTTATTGCTGATTTCAGTTATTGCTGATTTTAGTTATTGCCGATTTCAGTTGTTGCTGATTTCAGTTATTGCCGACTTCAGTTATTGCCGATTTCAGTTAGTGCCGACTTCAGTTATTGCTGATTTCAGTAATTGCTGATTTCAGTTACTGCCGATTTCAGTTATTGCCGATTTCAGTTATTGCCGACTTCAGTTATTGCCGACTTCAGTTATTGCCGATTTCAATTATTGCCGACTTCAGTTATTGCCGACTTCAGTTATTGCCGATTTCAGTTATTGCCGACTTCAGTTATTGCTGATTTCAGTTATTGCCGACTTCAGTTATTGCCGATTTCAGTTATTGCTGATTTCAGTTATTGCTGACTTCAGTTACTGCTGATTTCAGTTATTGCCGACTTTAGTTATTGCTGATTTCAGTTATTGCTAAGTTCAGTTATTTCTGACTTTAGTTATTGCTGATTTCAGTTATTGCTGATTTTAGTTATTGCCGATTTCAGTTACTGCCGATTTCAGTTGTTGCCGATTTCAGTTATTGCTGACTTCAGTTACTGCTGATTTCAGTTATTGCAGATTTCAGTTATTGCTGACTTCAGTCATTGCTCATTTAAGTTATTTCTGACTTTAGTTATTGCTGATTTCAGTTATTGCCGATTTCAGTTATTGCCGATTTCAGTTACAGCCGATTTCAGTTGTTGCCGATTTCAGTTGTTGCCGATTTCAGTTGTTGCCGACTTCAGTTATTGCTGACTTCAGTTATTGCTGATTTCAGTTATTGCTGACTTCAGTTATTGCTGATTTCAGTTATTGCCGACTTCAGTTATTGCCGATTTCAGTTATTGCTGATTTCAGTTATTGCTGACTTCAGTTACTGCTGATTTCAGTTATTGCTGATTTCAGTTATTGCTGACTTCAGTTATTGCTGATTTCAGTTATTGCAGACTTCAGTTATTGCTGACTTCAGTTATTGCTGATTTCAGTTGTTGCTGACTTCAGTTATTGCTGATTTCAGTTATTGCCGACTTCAGTTATTGCCGATTTCAGTTATTGCTGATTTCAGTTATTGCTGACTTCAGTTACTGCTGATTTCAGTTATTGCCGACTTTAGTTATTGCTGATTTCAGTTATTGCTAAGTTCAGTTATTGCTGACTTTAGTTATTGCTGATTTCAGTTATTGCTGATTTTAGTTATTGCCGATTTCAGTTACTGCCGATTTCAGTTGTTGCCGATTTCAGTTATTGCTGACTTCAGTTACTGCTGATTTCAGTTATTGCAGATTTCAGTTATTGCTGACTTCAGTCATTGCTCATTTAAGTTATTTCTGACTTTAGTTATTGCTGATTTCAGTTATTGCCGATTTCAGTTATTGCCGATTTCAGTTACAGCCGATTTCAGTTACAGCCGATTTCAGTTGTTGCCGATTTCAGTTGTTGCCGACTTCAGTTATTGCCGACTTCAGTTATTGCCGACTTCAGTTATTGCCGACTTCAGTTATTGCCGATTTCAGTTATTGCCGACTTCAGTTATTGCCGATTTCAGTTATTGCCGACTTCAGTTATTGCCGATTTCAGTTATTGCCGATTTCAGTTATTGCCGACTTCAGTTATTGCCGATTTCAGTTGTTGCCGATTTCAGTTATTGCCGATTTCAGTTATTGCCGACTTCAGTTATTGCCGACTTCAGTTCTTGCCGATTTCAATTATTGCCGACTTCAGTTATTGCCGACTTCAGTTATTGCCGATTTCAGTTATTGCCGATTTCAGTTATTGCCGACTTCAGTTATTGCCGATTTCAGTTATTGCCGACTTCAGTTATTGCCGATTTCAGTTATTGCCGATTTCAGTTATTGCCGACTTCAGTTATTGCCGACTTCAGTTATTGCCGACTTCAGTTATTGCCGACTTCAGTTATTGCTGATTTCAGTTATTGCTGACTTCAGTTATTGCTGATTTCAGTTATTGCTGACTTCAGTTATTGCTGACTTCAGTTATTGCTGATTTCAGTTATTGCTGACTTCAGTTATTGCTGATTTCAGTTATTGCCGACTTCAGTTATTGCTGCCAAGGATGGAACAACCAGTTAATAGGTTCAGGGGGTGATAACTTTTTCACACAGAGAGGTTTAGATTTTTATTCCCTTAATAAATAAAACAATCATTTAGAAACTGACTTATTTCCTTGGGCTGTCTTTGTGAGACATAAACTGGTTTGGAAACAGACGGGTCCTAAGGGTGTTGATTAGGGGTGGGAATCACAGGGTACCTCACGATACGATACGATACACGGTCCACAATACCAATATTATCACGATACAGCGATACTGCGATAATTTATATATTGCAAGAAAATTGTACAATGATACATCACAAAATATGTCTAACTAGAGAATACAAAAGTTATAAAATGGTCAAGTGCAGGATTTCTCAGTTTATTCAGAACAATTTAGTATCAATTTCATAGAATTTGACACAGACTGAGCTAAATATTGAATATGAAGTGCATAAAGTCTATACATATGTGTGTTATATATATATCTATAATTTATTATGTAATGTTAAGTTAATATCCAATTTAACAATGTAGAATTAAGCTATTTAAAAAATATATATTCCTGCATCATCTTGCATTTTACCTTTGTTCAATCTGAAGATGAGGATTTTCCCCATTTGTTGCACTGAATTAAAATGCTGCCGTGATTTTTAAAGAGAAGGGGAATAAATTAATATAGAGTAAATATACTCCAATCTTTTACATTTCATATTTTATCAGTTTTTTATGCCATCACATAACGTGTTTGTGGAGGGGGACTATGGGAGACGAGTTGATCGTCACGTCCAGCTTTAAGCCTGATGGACTGTGTTTTGCGGAGGGCATGACGTGACAGCCCGGTGTTTCTTTCTTGTGTTACCGAAGCCGTCATTCTTATCGACACTACACGGGACAGGTCCTTACAAATAATACGACTGTGATTATGGTTGCATGAGTAGAGACCAGCGGGCTTCAACGGGCTTGTTTGTCGATGTTAGCCATTAGCTGTAGCGTTAACGCGATGATGCCTAACTCGTAGACTCGTGTTGTCTCAGTATTTTACTCTGGCGTGGCATATCTTGCAAACGACTGTCTAACTCCTGTCTAAGTTTGTGCTGTCTTTAATGTTTTGGAAGCCAAAATAAGTCCACACATCCACTATGAATGCAGCAGAAGTCGTTCTGCTGGGTACAAGCAACCGGCTCACGCAGACCGGAAGTCTCGAGTGATCTCGTTGTCTCAAGAGAGAAGAGGCAAGAGTAAACTGCCAGCTAGCGATGCCTGCCGCCAACTAGCGGTCAGGGGGTGAAATTACACCACAAACTACCGCACCAACAAAGTGAATAATTAGCTAATTAATTAAATATCGATACTGCATTATAAAATATCGATACAATATCACGCCAGGAAGTATCGCGATATTTCAGTGTATCGATTTTTTGTCCCAGCCCTAGTGTTGATTATAAAGTGCGGTCGTTACGCAGCCCCGTCCTCCTGGCGCTAACACCAGAATGCAGGAGGCTATCAGCGCCTACTAACCTGTCTGAACTTGGCCCGTAGTTTCTCCATGTCCCCCTGCAGCTTCACTGAGGACAGGTCATCCAGAGACAAGTCCTGGATCAGATCCAGCAGAGCCTCCACGGCCTTCAGACGCTTCCTGACACACAGAAAACACCACTGTCAAATTTAGCACGCTAACGTTCCACAGGACTGTCACAGAGATGTGGAGGAGGGATCATGACCCCCCGTGACCATAAAAGGACCGGATCACAGACCATAAAGAGACCGGATCACAGACCATAAAGAGACCGGATCAGAGACCATAAAGAGACCGGATCAGAGACCATAAAGAGAGGAGACCGGATCAGAGACCATTTAGAGAGGTTACTATCAGTGTCCTTTCACCGAGGAGACGGGACATCATGAGCATTAAAGAAAAGAGGTTTAATAGAAGCAGAAATTAAGAGTCTGTAGTCTTCATCAAAGAGAGGACCCCCCCCCCCGAAAATGTAACAGGGATCAGCTCCAGCTGTGTGCATGTGTCAGGAAGACTTCAGGAGTGCAGACATGGAACTGGCCTTAATCAGGATAAAGAGGGTCCAGGCTCTGCTAGGAGGGTCCAGGGTAAAGAGGGGACGGTCTCTGCTAGGAGGGTCCAGGGTAAAGAGGGGACGGTCTCTGCTAGGAGGGTCCAGGGTAAAGAGGGGACGGTCTCTGCTAGGAGGGTCCAGGGTAAAGAGGGGACGGTCTCTGCTAGGAGGGTCCAGGGTAAAGAGGGGACGGTCTCTGCTAGGAGGGTCCAGGGTAAAGAGGGGACGGTCTCTGCTAGGAGGGTCCAGGGTAAAGAGGGTCCAGTCTCTGCTAGGAGGGTCCAGGGTAAAGAGGGGACGGTCTCTGCTAGGAGGGTCCAGGGTAAAGAGGGGACGGTCTCTGCTAGGAGGGTCCAGGGTAAAGAGGGGACGGTCTCTGCTAGGAGGGTCCAGGGTAAAGAGGCGACGGTCTCTGCTAGGAGGGTCCAGGGTAAAGAGGGTCCAGTCTCTGCTAGGAGGGTCCAGGGTAAAGAGGGGACGGTCTCTGCTAGGAGGGTCCAGGGTAAAGAGGGGACGGTCTCTGCTAGGAGGGTCCAGGGTAAAGAGGGTCCAGTCTCTGCTAGGAGGGTCCAGGGTAAAGAGGGGACGGTCTCTGCTAGGAGGGTCCAGGGTAAAGAGGGTCCAGTCTCTGCTAGGAGGGTCCAGGGTAAAGAGGGTCCAGTCTCTGCTGGCTGTTTGATGGAAGAGAAGGCGTTCAGGTGAACAGGGAGGCGGGCAGATCTTACCTGGATTTGAGGTCTGTGTGGTGTTGGAGGAGACATTTCCATGTGATGGCGAACCCATAATAGAAGGAGACCTGCAGGACAATCAGAGAACATGAAGGATCCATGATCCTGAGTTTCTTTTACACAGATCACTAAACATTAGAACACAGGATGGTGGGTCTAACGTTCCCTAACGGAACCTCCCTGTCAAGAACTCTCTTCTTTCACAGAGATGAACACTAGAGAAGAAGTAAAGAGAACTTGATCCAGAAATCTCTGTTTCTCTGTTCTTCCTCAGCACTAAAGCTCTCTCTCTCTCTGTCACAGTCCAGTCAGCTCAGACTCACCTCAGAGGACAGTTTGGCCCCATGAGAGGCCCCGTGTCTGCGGCCCTCCTGCAGCCCTCTGCATCTCCCCCTCTCAAAGCCCTCCTGGTACCCCTCCCCTCTGAACCTGAAACACACAGACCGGGTTAGTCCTCTGGTTTGATGTTAGATTATGTCACAGTGAATAAACAAAGACACACACCCTGCCTTACATCTGGAGTGGTGAGTGACGTCAGGCTGCTGAAAGATGCACTGATCTGGGATTTCATTTGGCACAGAGTCAGACAGGGTACCTTGGTACTTCTCTGTCCTATTAAACATTAAAATAAAGGATAATATATCCTTATACACTGCCTGGCCAAAGAAAAAGTTGCCACCTGGATTTAACGAAGCAAATAGGTAGGAGCCTCCTATTGGATAATTACTGCATGGGTGATCATCTTTCAGCTGGCAACAAGTTATTTAACCCCAGCTGATGCAATGAGGAGCTTCTCATTTCTTAAACAATCATGTCGAAAGACACATCCTGTGGTCATGGAAAAGATGTTAGTCTGTTTAAGAAGGGTCAAATCATTGGCATGAAAAAAGGCTTCAGTTTGCTAGGGAGCATAAAGACTGGACTCTGGAGGAATGGAAGAAGGTCATGTGGTCTGATGAGTCCAGATTGACCCTGTTCCAGAGTGATGGACGCATCAGGGTAAGAAGAGAGGCAGGTGAAGTGATGCTCCCATCATGCCTAGTGCCTACTGTACAAGCCTGCGGGGGCGGGGCTATGATCTGGGGTTGCTGCAGTTGGTCAGGTCTAGGTTCAGCAACATTATGTGCCCAGAGAATGAGGTCAGCTGACTACCTGAATATACTGAATGACCAGGTTATTCCATCAATGGATTTTTTCTTCCCTAATGGCACGGGCATATTCCAAGATGACAATGCCAGGATTCATCGGGCTCAGACTGTGAAAGAGTGGTTCAGGGAGCATGAGACATCATTTTCACACATGGATTGGCCACCACAGAGTCCAGACCTTAACCCCACTGAGAATCTTTGGGATGTGCTGGAGAAGGCTTTGCGCAGTGGTCAGACTCTCCCATCATCAATATTAAAATTAATGCAACACTGGATGGAAATAAATCCTGTGACATTGCAGAAGCTTATCTAAACAACGCCACAGCGAATGCGTGCTGTAATCAAAGCTAAAGGCGGTCCAACCAAATATTAGAGTGTGTGACCTTTTTTTGGTGGGGCCTTCTTTTTGGCCAGGCAGTGTATAACCTTATGATCAAAGTTCCTATGTTAGAGCATATTAGTACACCTCTAGAATATTCTAGAGCCCTCTGATCAGCCATGAGTCTGTTTTAGTATTGTCCCTTCTGTCCATGTCCTCTCCTTCACTCCACAAACGTGTCCATGCTTCTGTTTGCTCTACCGTTAGTCACTGAAAGAACTATGAGAGCTAGATCCATCACTTATCATCTACCTGTAGGGGTCAGAGGCAGAAAGACTATCGAGGTTTAAGGGAAGACCAGGTCTTAGTTAGTCTGCTATAGCCTTCAAACTGTCCTTTGTGATAAAGCTAAGAGTCAGGGCTGGATCAGACCTGGACCAGGTCTTAGTTAGTCTGCTATAGTCTCCAAACTTTACTCTGTGATAAAGCTTAGAGTCAGGACTGGATCAGACCTGGACCAGTCCTATCTAGGCTTAGACTAGGGGGTCATGGGTCACTGAGCCTCTCTCTCTTTATCTCCATGCATTCATATCATACATCAGAACTCAGTCTTCCTTGGACCCCCCGCCCCAGTGCCCCATACAATGATCTGGATCTTTGGTAAAGAGGTCCAGAGCCCCTGAGCAGTCGTTCTAAAAGGCACTTAAACGTGAGAGTGTTCCAACCTTATCTGGCCTACTGAGCTAAATCTACACTATTATAAACCAGTTAACTGATGGTTGTTGATATTTCACAGAACCACTGAGAACAGACAAAATAAATAAATGAAGCTCAGGTCATCTTCTGTAATTCAACCTCCAAGTTTAACAATTTAACATTACTGAATAGTTTTAATCATAATGTAACAAGCTGACCAATCATCAGCTAAATAGCAGCTAAACTGAAATTAGAGATCAGGATCAGAGTTAAGGTTATAACACTGCTGATGTAGTCATGGTGTTAGTGAGTTATATATCTAAATATAAGAGCTAAACTATAACCGTTGCTGGTGTTAAGGTGTTAAACATATCAGAGTTAAACTAAAGGGTTTATTGATGTTAAACTATGAGGTTTATTGATGTTAAACTATGAGGTTTATTGATGTTAAACTATGAGGTTTATTGATGGTAAACTATGAGGTTTATTGATGTTAAACTATGAGGTTTATTGATGTTAAACTATGAGGTTTATTGATGTTAAACTCTGAGGTTTATTGATGTTAAACTCTGAGGTTTATTGATGTTAAACTATGAGGTTTATTGATGTTAAACTATGAGGTTTATTGATGTTAAACTATGAGGTTTATTGATGGTAAACTATGAGGTTTATTGATGTTAAACTAAAGGGTTTATTGATGTTAAACTATGAGGTTTATTGATGGTAAACTATGAGGTTTCTTGATGTTAAACTGTGAGGTTTCTTGATGGTAAACTATGAGGTTTATTGATGGTAAACTATGAGGTTTATTGATGTTAAACTATGAGGTTTATTGATGGTAAACTATGAGGTTTATTGATGTTAAACTATGAGGTTTATTGATGTTAAACTACGAGGTTTATTGATGGTAAACTATGAGGTTTATTGATGTTAAACTATGAGGTTTATTGATGTTAAACTATGAGGTTTATTGATGTTAAACTATGAGGTTTATTGATGTTAAACTATGAGGTTTATTGATGTTAAACTATGAGGTTTATTGATGGTAAACTATGAGGTTTATTGATGTTAAACTATGAGGTTTATTGATGTTAAACTATGAGGTTTATTGATGTTAAACTATGAGGTTTATTGATGTTAAACTATGAGGTTTATTGATGGTAAACTATGAGGTTTATTGATGTTAAACTATGAGGTTTATTGATGTTAAACTATGAGGTTTATTGATGGTAAACTATGAGGTTTATTGATGGTAAACTATGAGGTTTATTGATGTTAAACTATGAGGTTTATTGATGGTAAACTATGAGGTTTATTGATGTTAAACTATGAGGTTTATTGATGTTAAACTATGAGGTTTATTGATGTTAAACTAAAGGGTTTATTGATGTTAAACTATGAGGTTTATTGATGTTAAACTATGAGGTTTATTGATGTTAAACTATGAGGTTTATTGATGGTAAACTATGAGGTTTATTGATGTTAAACTATGAGGTTTATTGATGGTAAACTATGAGGTTTATTGATGGTAAACTATGAGGTTTATTGATGTTAAACTATGAGGTTTATTGATGTTAAACTATGAGGTTTATTGATGTTAAACTATGAGGTTTATTGATGGTAAACTATGAGGTTTATTGATGTTAAACTAAAGGGTTTATTGATGTTAAACAATGAGGTTTATTGATGTTAAACTATGAGGTTTATTGATGTTAAACTATGAGGTTTACTGATGGTAAACTATGAGGTTTATTGATGTTAAACTAAAGGGTTTATTGATGTTAAACTATGAGGTTTATTGATGGTAAACTATGAGGTTTATTGATGTTAAACTATGAGGTTTATTGATGGTAAACTATGAGGTTTATTGATGGTAAACTATGAGGTTTATTGATGGTAAACTATGAGGTTTATTGATGTTAAACTATGAGGTTTATTGATGTTAAACTATGAGGTTTATTGATGGTAAACTATGAGGTTTATTGATGGTAAACTATGAGGTTTATTGATGTTAAACTATGAGGTTTATTGATGGTAAACTATGAGGTTTATTGATGTTAAACTATGAGGTTTATTGATGTTAAACTATGAGGTTTATTGATGTTAAACTATGAGGTTTATTGATGTTAAACTATGAGGTTTATTGATGTTAAACTATGAGGTTTATTGATGTTAAACTATGAGGTTTATTGATGTTAAACTATGAGGTTTATTGATGTTAAACTATGAGGTTTATTGATGGTAAACTATGAGGTTTATTGATGTTAAACTATGAGGTTTATTGATGTTAAACTATGAGGTTTATTGATGGTAAACTATGAGGTTTATTGATGTTAAACTATGAGGTTTATTGATGTTAAACTATGAGGTTTATTGATGGTAAACTATGAGGTTTATTGATGGTAAACTATGAGGTTTATTGATGTTAAACTATGAGGTTTATTGATGGTAAACTATGAGGTTTATTGATGGTAAACTATGAGGTTTATTGATGTTAAACTATGAGGTTTATTGATGGTAAACTATGAGGTTTATTGATGTTAAACTATGAGGTTTATTGATGTTAAACTATGAGGTTTATTGATGGTAAACTATGAGGTTTATTGATGTTAAACTATGAGGTTTATTGATGGTAAACTATGAGGTTTATTGATGTTAAACTAAAGGGTTTATTGATGTTAAACTATGAGGTTTCTTGATGGTAAACTATGAGGTTTATTGATGGTAAACTATGAGGTTTATTGATGTTAAACTATGAGGTTTGATGTTAGACTATGAGGTTTATTGATGGTAAAGTAGGAGGTTTATTGATGTTAAACTATGAGGTTTATTGATGTTAAACTATGAGGTTTATTGATGGTAAACTATGAGGTTTATTGATGTTAAACTATGAGGTTTATTGATGTTAAACTATGAGGTTTATTGATGTTAAACTATGAGGTTTATTGATGGTAAACTATGAGGTTTATTGATGTTAAACTATGAGGTTTATTGATGGTAAACTATGAGGTTTATTGATGTTAAACTATGAGGTTTATTGATGGTAAACTATGAGGTTTATTGATGTTAAACTATGAGGTTTATTGATGTTAAACTATGAGGTTTATTGATGTTAAACTATGAGGTTTATTGATGGTAAACAATGAGGTTTATTGATGTTAAACTCTGAGGTTTATTGATGGTAAACTATGAGGTTTATTGATGGTAAACTATGAGGTTTATTGATGTTAAACTATGAGGTTTATTGATGTTAAACTATGAGGTTTATTGATGGTAAACTATGAGGTTTATTGATGTTAAACTATGAGGTTTATTGATGTTAAACTATGAGGTTTATTGATGGTAAACTATGAGGTTTATTGATGTTAAACTATGAGGTTTATTGATGTTAAACTATGAGGTTTATTGATGTTAAACTCTGAGGTTTATTGATGGTAAACTATGAGGTTTATTGATGTTAAACTATGAGGTTTATTGATGGTAAACAATGAGGTTTATTGATGTTAAACTATGAGGTTTATTGATGTTAAACTATGAGGTTTATTGATGTTAAACTATGAGGTTTATTGATGTTAAACTCTGAGGTTTATTGATGTTAAACTATGAGGTTTATTGATGTTAAACTATGAGGTTTATTGATGGTAAACTATGAGGTTTATTGATGTTAAACTATGAGGTTTATTGATGTTAAACTATGAGGTTTATTGATGTTAAACTCTGAGGTTTATTGATGTTAAACTCTGAGGTTTATTGATGTTAAACTCTGAGGTTTATTGATGTTAAACTATGAGGTTTATTGATGTTAAACTATGAGGTTTATTGATGGTAAACTATGAGGTTTATTGATGTTAAACTAAAGGGTTTATTGATGTTAAACTATGAGGTTTATTGATGGTAAACTATGAGGTTTATTGATGTTAAACTATGAGGTTTATTGATGGTAAACTATGAGGTTTATTGATGTTAAACTGAGGTTTATTGATGTTAAACTATGAGGTTTATTGATGTTAAACTATGAGGTTTATTGATGTTAAACTATGAGGTTTATTGATGTTAAACTATGAGGTTTATTGATGGTAAACTATGAGGTTTATTGATGGTAAACTATGAGGTTTATTGATGTTAAACTATGAGGTTTATTGATGTTAAACTATGAGGTTTATTGATGTTAAACTATGAGGTTTATTGATGTTAAACTATGAGGTTTATTGATGGTAAACTATGAGGTTTATTGATGTTAAACTATGAGGTTTATTGATGTTAAACTATGAGGTTTATTGATGTTAAACTATGAGGTTTATTGATGTTAAACTATGAGGTTTATTGATGTTAAACTATGAGGTTTATTGATGGTAAACTATGAGGTTTATTGATGTTAAACTATGAGGTTTATTGATGTTAAACTATGAGGTTTATTGATGTTAAACTATGAGGTTTATTGATGGTAAACTATGAGGTTTATTGATGTTAAACTATGAGGTTTATTGATGTTAAACTATGAGGTTTATTGATGTTAAACTATGAGGTTTATTGATGGTAAACTATGAGGTTTATTGATGTTAAACTAAAGGGTTTATTGATGTTAAACTATGAGGTTTATTGATGGTAAACTATGAGGTTTCTTGATGTTAAACTGTGAGGTTTCTTGATGGTAAACTATGAGGTTTATTGATGTTAAACTGTGAGGTTTCTTGATGGTAAACTATGAGGTTTATTGATGTTAAACTATGAGGTTTATTGATGTTAAACTATGAGGTTTATTGATGTTAAACTATGAGGTTTATTGATGGTAAACTATGAGGTTTATTGATGGTAAACTATGAGGTTTATTGATGTTAAACTATGAGGTTTATTGATGGTAAACTATGAGGTTTATTGATGTTAAACTATGAGGTTTATTGATGTTAAACTACGAGGTTTATTGATGGTAAACTATGAGGTTTATTGATGTTAAACTATGAGGTTTATTGATGTTAAACTATGAGGTTTATTGATGTTAAACTATGAGGTTTATTGATGTTAAACTATGAGGTTTATTGATGTTAAACTATGAGGTTTATTGATGGTAAACTATGAGGTTTATTGATGTTAAACTATGAGGTTTATTGATGTTAAACTATGAGGTTTATTGATGTTAAACTATGAGGTTTATTGATGGTAAACTATGAGGTTTATTGATGTTAAACTATGAGGTTTATTGATGTTAAACTATGAGGTTTATTGATGGTAAACTATGAGGTTTATTGATGGTAAACTATGAGGTTTATTGATGTTAAACTATGAGGTTTATTGATGGTAAACTATGAGGTTTATTGATGTTAAACTAAAGGGTTTATTGATGTTAAACTATGAGGTTTATTGATGTTAAACTAAAGGGTTTATTGATGTTAAACTATGAGGTTTCTTGATGGTAAACTATGAGGTTTATTGATGTTAAACTATGAGGTTTGATGTTAAACTATGAGGTTTATTGATGGTAAAGTAGGAGGTTTATTGATGTTAAACTATGAGGTTTATTGATGTTAAACTATGAGGTTTATTGATGGTAAACTATGAGGTTTATTGATGTTAAACTATGAGGTTTATTGATGGTAAACTATGAGGTTTATTGATGTTAAACTATGAGGTTTATTGATGGTAAACTATGAGGTTTATTGATGTTAAACTAAAGGGTTTATTGATGTTAAACAATGAGGTTTATTGATGTTAAACTATGAGGTTTATTGATGTTAAACTATGAGGTTTATTGATGGTAAACTATGAGGTTTATTGATGTTAAACTAAAGGGTTTATTGATGTTAAACTATGAGGTTTATTGATGGTAAACTATGAGGTTTCTTGATGTTAAACTGTGAGGTTTCTTGATGGTAAACTATGAGGTTTATTGATGGTAAACTATGAGGTTTATTGATGTTAAACTATGAGGTTTATTGATGTTAAACTATGAGGTTTATTGATGTTAAACTATGAGGTTTATTGATGTTAAACTATGAGGTTTATTGATGGTAAACTATGAGGTTTATTGATGTTAAACTATGAGGTTTATTGATGGTAAACTATGAGGTTTATTGATGTTAAACTATGAGGTTTATTGATGTTAAACTACGAGGTTTATTGATGGTAAACTATGAGGTTTATTGATGTTAAACTATGAGGTTTATTGATGTTAAACTATGAGGTTTATTGATGTTAAACTATGAGGTTTATTGATGGTAAACTATGAGGTTTATTGATGTTAAACTATGAGGTTTATTGATGTTAAACTATGAGGTTTATTGATGTTAAACTATGAGGTTTATTGATGGTAAACTATGAGGTTTATTGATGTTAAACTATGAGGTTTATTGATGTTAAACTATGAGGTTTATTGATGGTAAACTATGAGGTTTATTGATGTTAAACTATGAGGTTTATTGATGTTAAACTATGAGGTTTATTGATGGTAAACTATGAGGTTTATTGATGTTAAACTATGAGGTTTATTGATGGTAAACTATGAGGTTTATTGATGGTAAACTATGAGGTTTATTGATGGTAAACTATGAGGTTTATTGATGTTAAACTATGAGGTTTATTGATGGTAAACTATGAGGTTTATTGATGTTAAACTAAAGGGTTTATTGATGTTAAACTATGAGGTTTATTGATGTTAAACTATGAGGTTTATTGATGTTAAACTAAAGGGTTTATTGATGGTAAACTATGAGGTTTATTGATGTTAAACTAAAGGGTTTATTGATGTTAAACTATGAGGTTTATTGATGGTAAACTATGAGGTTTATTGATGGTAAACTATGAGGTTTATTGATGTTAAACTATGAGGTTTGATGTTAAACTATGAGGTTTATTGATGGTAAAGTAGGAGGTTTATTGATGTTAAACTATGAGGTTTATTGATGTTAAACTATGAGGTTTATTGATGGTAAACTATGAGGTTTATTGATGTTAAACTATGAGGTTTATTGATGTTAAACTATGAGGTTTATTGATGTTAAACTCTGAGGTTTATTGATGGTAAACTATGAGGTTTATTGATGGTAAACAATGAGGTTTATTGATGTTAAACTATGAGGTTTATTGATGTTAAACTATGAGGTTTATTGATGTTAAACTATGAGGTTTATTGATGTTAAACTAAAGGGTTTATTGATGTTAAACTATGAGGTTTATTGATGGTAAACTATGAGGTTTATTGATGTTAAACTATGAGGTTTATTGATGTTAAACTATGAGGTTTATTGATGTTAAACTATGAGGTTTATTGATGTTAAACTATGAGGTTTATTGATGTTAAACTATGAGGTTTATTGATGGTAAACTATGAGGTTTATTGATGTTAAACTATGAGGTTTATTGATGTTAAACTATGAGGTTTATTGATGGTAAACTATGAGGTTTATTGATGTTAAACTATGAGGTTTATTGATGTTAAACTATGAGGTTTATTGATGTTAAACTATGAGGTTTATTGATGGTAAACTATGAGGTTTATTGATGGTAAACTATGAGGTTTATTGATGGTAAACTAAAGGGTTTATTGATGTTAAACTATGAGGTTTATTGATGTTAAACTATGAGGTTTATTGATGGTAAACTATGAGGTTTATTGATGGTAAACTAAAGGGTTTATTGATGTTAAACTATGAGGTTTATTGATGTTAAACTATGAGGTTTATTGATGGTAAACTTTGAGATTTATTGATGGTAAACTATGAGGTTTATTGATGGTAAACTAAAGGGTTTATTGATGGTAAACTATGAGGTTTATTGATGTTAAACTATGAGGTTTATTGATGTTAAACTATGAGGTTTATTGATGTTAAACTATGAGGTTTATTGATGGTAAACTATGAGGTTTATTGATGTTAAACTATGAGGTTTATTGATGGTAAACTATGAGGTTTATTGATGTTAAACTATGAGGTTTATTGATGTTAAACTATGAGGTTTATTGATGTTAAACTATGAGGTTTATTGATGTTAAACTATGAGGTTTATTGATGTTAAACTATGAGGTTTATTGATGTTAAACTATGAGGTTTATTGATGGTAAACTATGAGGTTTATTGATGGTAAACTATGAGGTTTATTGATGGTAAACTATGAGGTTTGTTGATGTTAAACTATGAGGTTTATTGATGTTAAACTATGAGGTTTATTGATGTTAAACTATGAGGTTTATTGATGGTAAACTATGAGGTTTATTGATGTTAAACTATGAGGTTTATTGATGTTAAACTATGAGGTTTATTGATGGTAAACTATGAGGTTTATTGATGGTAAACTATGAGGTTTATTGATGGTAAACTATGAGGTTTGTTGATGTTAAACTATGAGGTTTATTGATGTTAAACTATGAGGTTTATTGATGTTAAACTATGAGGTTTATTGATGGTAAACTATGAGGTTTATTGATGTTAAACTATGAGGTTTATTGATGTTAAACTATGAGGTTTATTGATGGTAAACTATGAGGTTTATTGATGTTAAACTATGAGGTTTATTGATGGTAAACTATGAGGTTTATTGATGTTAAACTATGAGGTTTATTGATGTTAAACTATGAGGTTTATTGATGTTAAACTATGAGGTTTATTGATGTTAAACTATGAGGTTTATTGATGTTAAACTATGAGGTTTATTGATGTTAAACTATGAGGTTTATTGATGGTAAACTATGAGGTTTATTGATGTTAAACTATGAGGTTTATTGATGGTAAACTATGAGGTTTATTGATGGTAAACTATGAGGTTTATTGATGTTAAACTATGAGGTTTATTGATGTTAAACTATGAGGTTTATTGATGTTAAACTATGAGGTTTATTGATGGTAAACTATGAGGTTTATTGATGTTAAACTATGAGGTTTATTGATGGTAAACTATGAGGTTTATTGATGTTAAACTATGAGGTTTATTGATGTTAAACTATGAGGTTTATTGATGGTAAACTATGAGGTTTATTGATGTTAAACTATGAGGTTTATTGATGGTAAACTATGAGGTTTATTGATGTTAAACTATGAGGTTTATTGATGTTAAACTAAAGGGTTTATTGATGTTAAACTATGAGGTTTATTGATGTTAAACTATGAGGTTTATTGATGTTAAACTATGAGGTTTATTGATGGTAAACTATGAGGTTTATTGATGGTAAACTATGAGGTTTATTGATGTTAAACTATGAGGTTTATTGATGTTAAACTATGAGGTTTATTGATGTTAAACTATGAGGTTTATTGATGTTAAACTATGAGGTTTATTGATGTTAAACTATGAGGTTTATTGATGTTAAACTATGAGGTTTATTGATGTTAAACTATGAGGTTTATTGATGGTAAACTATGAGGTTTATTGATGTTAAACTATGAGGTTTATTGATGTTAAACTATGAGGTTTATTGATGTTAAACTATGAGGTTTATTGATGGTAAACTATGAGGTTTATTGATGTTAAACTATGAGGTTTATTGATGTTAAACTATGAGGTTTATTGATGGTAAACTATGAGGTTTATTGATGTTAAACTATGAGGTTTATTGATGGTAAACTAAAGGGTTTATTGATGTTAAACTATGAGGTTTATTGATGTTAAACTATGAGGTTTATTGATGGTAAACTATGAGGTTTATTGATGGTAAACTATGAGGTTTATTGATGGTAAACTATGAGGTTTATTGATGGTAAACTAAAGGGTTTATTGATGTTAAACTATGAGGTTTATTGATGTTAAACTATGAGGTTTATTGATGGTAAACTATGAGGTTTATTGATGGTAAACTATGAGGTTTATTGATGTTAAACTATGAGGTTTATTGATGTTAAACTATGAGGTTTATTGATGGTAAACTATGAGGTTTATCGATGTTAAACTATGAGGTTTATTGATGGTAAACTATGAGGTTTATTGATGGTAAACTATGAGGTTTATTGATGTTAAACTATGAGGTTTATTGATGTTAAACTATGAGGTTTATTGATGGTAAACTCTGAGGTTTATTGATGGTAAACTATGAGGTTTATTGATGTTAAACTATGAGGTTTATTGATGGTAAACTATGAGGTTTATTGATGGTAAACTATGAGGTTTATTGATGTTAAACTATGAGGTTTATTGATGTTAAACTATGAGGTTTATTGATGTTAAACTATGAGGTTTATTGATGGTAAACTATGAGGTTTATTGATGTTAAACTATGAGGTTTATTGATGTTAAACTATGAGGTTTATTGATGGTAAACTATGAGGTTTATTGATGTTAAACTATGAGGTTTATTGATGTTAAACTATGAGGTTTATTGATGTTAAACTGTGAGGTTTATTGATGTTAAACTATGAGGTTTATTGATGTTAAACTATGAGGTTTATTGATGTTAATCTAAAGGGTTTATGAGGTTAAAGTCGACCCTGTACCCCTTCAGTCCACATTAGTAACCCTTTATAGGCTCTGGCAGAGAGTCCGTTAAAACGGTTAGAAGACTAAAATAATGAAAATAATCTTTTTAAGCTCCACCCCCCCCCCCCCCCCCCGGCTAATGATCTTTAGGCGTATTTACGTCAATAATGTCTACGGTGACGGCAGCACCGTTCATGACGTAAACAGAAGCGAAAACTTACTTTTCATCCGCCATCACGATGCTGTCGAACAGATCTTCACTTCCGGAGCCTCCGTCCATCTCCTCCTCTTTAATAAACCTTTAAAATGTAAAATAAAAACCTTTATGACCCTCTGAGGGGACTACAAACGGAGATCTGCTGCTAACGGCTAACTGAACTGTTTGTATCTGCTTCCAGCAGATTCACCAAACAGAACTACTTCCGGTGTCGTCAGAGCCGTGCTGCCGCCTGGAGGCCTGGAGGGGAACACGATCCTTTTTTTCTCCTCTCCTTTTTCTTTTCTTTATTTTAAAACAGAAAAATTTGATCCTGTCTGTCTGATTTATTTATTTTTTATTCATTTTTTACAGTTAATGATACCAGGTTTTATTTTTAATGTTCTCAGTGTTTAAATGTTGTTCTGGCTGGAATGTTTCTACCAGCAGGTAGCGCTGTAGGACAGTAGTAGGGATTTAAAGGGCAGGTTCCCTGTATATCTCAGGTGGTGGACCCAAATAAACCCGAGTCTTAGTCCAGGATGGTGATGCAGGAGGAGTCATGACACAGAGGAGAGTGTATATTTGTATTATTCTGTCAGACAGCTGAGGAAGCTCAGAGTAACACTGATTTTACTGCAGCAGAGACACATGGAGGACACTGAGCTCTCTCTCCTGGACTGTCTGAAGATGTTCTGGACTGAGTGGTGTGCTCTGTGGTCCAGTTTGTTTGGACACGTGTGAACGCCACTGTCAGACTGTTTCAGAGCAGAGATGAGCTCTGAGACGTGGTCAGAGCTTTCAGCGGTTCATCTAAAGTGAGAATCGGCCCTGCTACCAGAACGAATCACTGTTCACTCACTAAACTCCTGCAGCAGTTTCAGCAGCATAGTTGCAAACACAGAGGCCTTCTGGGAGCAAAATAAAGTGCTTCAAAAATGAGATGGGACCGGTGTGAGCCCACATTGATGGTTCATGTTTCCATAAATCTGACTAAATGCCTCCAGAGCACCAGAATAGCCGAGCTTGCAGCTGAATTGGGTCTCCTTAAAGCAGAGATTTCGAACTTAACCACAGCAGGGGCCGAATTCTGAATCTGGGTCCAAAATGAGGGCCAAACAAGGTCCACATTTACCCATAAACAGCCAACCTCATTTTCACCAGCAATGAGTTATGGGAGAAAAAAACCTCAGCACCAGTGATAAATGATTTTGAGATTTCAAACACCAAAAATGGTGTGTTCAAAGGCTGAAAATTAGAGAAAAACATTAGCAAAACTTATTAGCTCAAAAGGCATTTAAAGTCAAAATCATGTTTTTAAAAGGCAAATATACAAGAAAGAAAGTGGAAATCACTGACATGGTCAAAACGTGAGATAAAAATCTGAAATCATGAGTTTTAAAGGTGAGTGAGTTTTGAGATAAACGGCCAAATCATCTGTTGAAAATCACAAAAACTGAGAAAAAAAATACAATTGAGTTTTACAGGTCAAAATATTACTTAAAATTTAAAATTGACATACAAAAAGCCAAATTATACGATAAAAGTCAAAGTAAGGAGCTAAAAAGGTCAAAACATGACAGAAATAACTACAAATTCTGAGTTTAAAGGTCAAAATATTTGTTAAAAATTCATAATTGAGGATCTAAGAAGGTTAAAAAAATAAGACAAAGGACAAAAATGTGAATATAAAGGTGAAAATATGAAATAAAAAGTCAAAACCATAATTTTGTGTGATAACTGTGAGATGCAAAATTAAGAATTTATTTTTCCTCATTCCTGAATTTTTATCTAATTTTTTTATTTTTTTACTTTTCTTACTTTTATGACAGAAGAAGAATATTTTAAATCATCAGGGTTGGCTTTACATTTTTAAACTGGAGGAAATCTGCAGACTTGAACCGGTGGGCCGGTTATTATAGAAATAATATACGACCAGGCAGGCCAGGTTTAACTGTACCAGGGGCCGGATTTGGCCCCCAGGCCTTGAGTTTGACAACCCTGCCTTAAAGAGTGAAGTGTGACTGAAATCTCTGCAGGATAATGCCACCATGACAGCCATGTCCCACTCTACAAAAACAGAAAAATCACTTTAATATTGTTTCCATTCAAACAGACCAGCAGCTCCATCCGCCTATCACAGAACTTCATGGATTTTCATTCATTCAGGATCATTTCAGGAGCAACATCCAGCCCTGACAGCAGTCATATGTCTAATCACTGCTCTGTTTTCTGATCTGAAGAACTCAGACTGAAGCCAGAGAGCTGAGCTGCTGAAGACCCTGAGTCTTCTCCACTCTCCATGTCTGCTGGAGGCTCACGCTGACCTCCTGACTGTCTCAGAGAAACGTGAGTGTGACGCGTTTTAGCAGCTAAAATCAGATGTCCTGACCTAAGGTCAGCCCGTCGGTGCAGGTTTGGCCCGCTTTACTATATTTCAGAGATCTAGAACAGAGGTTGAGATCTGACGGCTGTGTTGCTGTGGAGCACGTGTGGAACCAGGCGGTCTGGCAGGCCTCCAGAGAAGCACAGCTGTGTAAATGGCAGCTGCTGTGTTTGTATTCATGGAGGGAAGGCGAGGCTGCAGCTCTTTGTTTGGGTTTCAAAGAAGCAGACTAACCTGAGCTGTCAGTCAAAGATGAAAGATTCTCAGCAGAAGGATCCGCCCGCCAGTTCGAGGACCCGCTGACCCACAGGGTTCTATGAAAGTACAGTACACATCATACCAAGGTCTCCAAACATGTTGATAACATGCTTTCACTTTCAGGAGCCGAGCTGGCCAGACTCCAACAGATAACACTTTACAGCCCCCGTGATCCTGCAGCGGCGGCGTGAGCCCACAGACAGAACAGGACGGGTCTGACGAGTCTCACGGTTCAGCACGGGAGACGGCTCGGGGTCACTGCAGTTCATGTGGTCTCTGCTGCCGGACTAGGATCCATGGAGGATTCTGGTCCTGCAGCACCTGTGGACCAGGACGCTTCTGCTGCCCCCCTGGTTCAAGTTTCACAGATACAGATGCCTGGTGCTTTCTCCAGGACTAACAGGTGGGGGGGTTCAGCCATTCTATACTCAGGACTGTGTCCAAGTCCACCTAGAGGAGGTCTCGGGGGTACTTGCTGGAGTACTGGTTAGCTGTAGGTAGATGTAGAAGTAGGAGGAGTCTGACCTGATTGGCTGCTGCAGTCTCATGTTCATGGTGAATTTAGGGTCAGGGAGAGCTGAGCATGTGCGTTGTCTCATCCTGCATGGTGGTCACATAGGTTTTCTCTGTATTTGCTGTAAGAGAGACGGTCCTAATGTGGTCTAGAAGCCGGCCTTGCCTCCCAGTGCTGTATAAACCAACATTAATCTTCCTGATGAGCACAATCTGTCCAGAAACATTCAGGACTCACAGAGACAGTTCCCTGCACCCTCTCCTCTCGTCTGCAGCAGCCATGATGGTCTCCTCCTTGGGGGATTTGCAAACCAGCTACATGCATCCTGCTGCCCAATGGCACCTCAGTGCGAGGACTATCTGGGGCTTTAGCCCGGGGCCTCTGGGTCTGAGCCCTCCATGTTTGAAGGTTGCACCTTATGAGGCCCATGATGCAACAGCCAGCTCATCCATGCTGTAACGTGGGACCAAACAGCATGAAGTCACACAACCGTAGAGCGGTGGACTAAGCACTAGCTGTCTGAAACCATCTGGGACGTGGAGCGTTTCTTTTCTGAGCCCCCTCCCCGCTGCAGCGGTAAACTGTCATGACGTTTCTGCTGCACTGCTGATGCTGCGGTCTGATGTAAAAACCAACATAAATGTGAAACGAAGGGGAACCTGGAACAGGGCCGGCTTTCTGTGCTTTTAAGATAAATGTGACAGTGTTGACATTTCCATGAAGATCACCTGGTGGTAAAACACGTTCCTCAGTGAGCCAACATGAAGTCTGGGGTCCTCTCTGTCTGCAGCTTCTCATGATGGCAGGGACCCTGGCTGGGTCTCCATGCAGGCAGACTGTATGTTATTTAGACCAACGGTTTTCAAACCTTTTTCACCCAAGGCACACCTAAGGTTAAGCCTAAATCTCAAGGCACACCGTATTCATAGCAACACAGAACAGACTTTCAAATAATATAACAGTCAAGGTGGTCCATAAGGGGGTAAAGGGGAGAGGGTTCTGGGGCCCAGACAACTGGGGGTGGCAAAAGTGGGCAAAAGGTGCCTGAGAGGTGGCAAAAATGGGTTAAAGTGATGATAAAACATGGCAACACTGGGTAAAAAGTGGCATGACAAAGTCAAAAATGGTTAAGGGGCCAAAACATTGGTTAATAGTGGCAAAGCATGTTGAAAGAGTCAAAAAGGTGACAAAAATGGGTTACAAGTGGCCAAAAGGGTTAAATGTTGTAAATGGTGGTTAAAATGGTTTGAAAGTGATTAAAAATGGGCAAAACTAGCCAACAAAGTGGCCACATAAAGGCAAAGTGAGTGAAAATTTGCAAGAAGGTGGCAAAAATGGGTTTAAAGTGTCAAAAAGGTGATTAAATAGGTTACAAGTGGCAGAAAAGTGGCAAAAAAGGGTTAAAGTTGCTAAAACGTGGCAAAGAGTGATGAAAAAATTGGCAAAAAATGTCCAAATAATAGGAAAAGTAGGCAAAAAACGCCAATAAGGTAGCAGAACTGGGTTAAATGTGGCAAAAAGTTCCAAAAAAGTAGCAAAAATGGGTCAAAAGTATTTTTAAAAAGTTGCAAAACTGAAAAAAGCAGCAAAAATGGTTTACGTTGACAAAATTAGTGGCAAAATGGGTAGAAAATTGGTTAAGTTGGTTAAAAGTAGCATGAATAATGATCATTTCAGCACCAATTTCAACTCAATTATAGCTTGCCAAATGAGCTAACTGTTAGCCAGGATGCTAGCACCAATGCTACTGATCCAACACACACACTCATCAATAAATCACAGCTGGGGAGGGTCCATTCTCTGGGTTTATCAGGGGCCAGTCAGATTCCCAGGGCACACCCAGACTTGTCTCAGGGCACACTAGTGGGCCTCGCCACACCATCTGAGAACCGTCGCTTTAGGTCATACGTGTAACTGTCCTCACACGGCCACAGAGAAACTGACCTGCAGTGACCTCAGCCTGTGCCACAGAGGTTATCAGAGAGACGAAGGCTGAGGAAGACTTCAAAGAACCACCTCTGTCTCTGTCTGCGTCAGCAGGAGGCCCGCAGAGCTCCGGCGCCGTGATAGGCCGAGCAAACACAAACATGAAGAGGTGACATAAATGTCTTCAGAGGTTACCCAGTGCACACAGAGCAGCGGGACACCTGGACAGGTGCAGCAGAAACGCCCACGCCGTGGATCACAGCTGCAGGAACACGAGTGTGAGCAGCTGTGTTTGACAACGGCCGCCAAATCTACCTCAGTTCACTGATCAGGGACCGGGACGGCCCGCTGCAGGTCCAAGTCACGTTCAAAACATGTCTGCACCATGTGGAGCCACAAATAAACACAGAGACGGGCCAAAGCATCCCAGGACGATCGGCAGAGGTCACACAGCTGCTGCTGCTACACTATATTGCCAAAAGTATTCGCTCGCCTGCCTTGACTCTCATATGAACTTCAGTGACATCCCATTCTTAATCCATAGGGTTTAATCTGACATGGGTCCACCCTTTGCAGCTATAACAGCTTCAACTCTTCTGGGAAGGCTTTCCTCAAGCTTTAGGAGTGTGTTTATGGGAATTTTTCACCATTCTTCCAGAAGCACATTTGTGAGGTCACACACTGATGTTGGACCAGAAGGCCTGGCTCTCAGTCTCCGCTCTAATTCATCCCAAAGGTGTTCTATGGGGTTGAGGTTCAGGACTCTGTTGATCCACACCAAACTCTCTCCTCCATGTCTTTATGGACCTTGCTTTGTGCACTGGTGCACAGTCATGTTGGAACAGGAAGGGGCCATCCCCAAACTGTTCCCACAAAGTTGGGAGCATGGAATTGTCCAGAATCTCTTGGTATGCTGAAGCATTCAGAGTTCCTTTGACTGGAACTAAGGGGCCAAGCCCAGCTCCTGAAGAACAAGCCCACACCATAATCCCCCCTCCACCAAACTTTGCACTTGGCACAATGCAGTCAGACAAGTACCGTTCTCCTGGCAACCACCAAACTCAGACTGGTCCATCAGATTACCAGATGGAGAAGCGTGATTGGTCACTCCAGAGAAGGCGTCTCCACTGCTCTAGAGTCCAGTGGCGGAGTGCTTTACACCACTGCATCCCACGCTTTGCATTGACCTTGGTGATGTATGGCTAGACTCGTCTAAAAGAGAGAGCCTCTGACCAGGCCTGGTCCCTGGTCCCTGGTTTACAAAGGTCTCTTGGATTGATAACCATAGGTACACCTATTTGCTCAGAGATTTGTAGATGAAACAATAAAAATGACTTTATTTTATTCATGTAGGTCTGAGGGGGGCTTGGCTTTAGATCCATGATGGGGGGCTGTTCAGCCTTCATTGGACTTGGTGATGTGAGGCTTGCGTGCAGCTGTTGCCATGGAAACCCATCCATGAAGCTCCTGCTGCAGTTTTAGTGTTTACATTAATGCCAGAGGAAGTTCAGAACTCTTCAGCAGAGACTTGGAGACTTTTACCCATGATCCTTAGCAGTCTTCTGCCTTATGGCTGAGCTGCTGTTGTTCCTAAACTCCTCCACTCTCTAATAACATCACTGACAGCTGAGGTGTCATCAACTCCAGACTCAAAGGTGTCATCATCACAGAACCATGCTGGGTCTCAGAGCTCTTCAGAAGGACCTGTTCAGGATCACTGATGTTTGCATGGACAGGTGGGGGTTTTACACACCTGTGGCTATGACTGGTACACCTGGATTTAATGATTAACAGGTGTGGATGAATACTTTTGTCAATTTAGTGTGCATGAAAGTAAATCAATCATGTTTAGGCTCAGGCTCAGGAGGCCCAGAAGGGCCCGGAAGGCTCAAGAGGCTCAGGAGGCTCAGTCAGGAGGCTCAGGAGGCTCAGGAGGCTCAGTCAGGAGGCTCAGGAGGCTCAGGAGGCTCAGTCAGGAGGCTCAGAAGGCCCAGGAGGCCCAGGAGGCTCAGGAGGCTCAGGAGGCCCAGGAGGCTCAGTCAGGAGGCCCAGGAGGCTCAGGAGGCTCAGGAGGCCCAGGAGGCTCAGTCAGGAGGCTCAGAAGGGCCCGGAAGGCTCAAGAGGCTCAGGAGGCTCAGTCAGGAGGCTCAGGAGGCTCAGGAGGCTCAGTCAGGAGGCTCAGGAGGCTCAGGAGGCTCAGTCAGGAGGCTCAGAAGGCCCAGGAGGCCCAGGAGGCCCAGGAGGCTCAGTCAGGAGGCCCAGGAGGCTCAGGAGGCTCAGGAGGCCCAGGAGGCTCAGTCAGGAGGCTCAGAAGACCCAGGAGGCTCAGGAGGCTCAGGAGGCTCAGTCAGGAGGCTCAGGAGGCTCAGGAGGCTCAGTCAGGAGGCTCAGAAGGCCCCAGGAGGCCCAGGAGGCTCAGTCAGGAGGCCCAGGAGGCTCAGGAGGCTCAGGAGGCCCAGGAGGCTCAGTCAGGAGGCTCAGAAGACCCAGGAGGCTCAGGAGGCTCAGTCAGGAGGCTCAGAAGACCCAGGAGGCTCAGGAGGCTCAGGAGGCTCAGGAGGCCCAGGGGGCTCAGGAGGCTCAGTCAGGAGGCCCAGGAGGCTCAGTCAGGAGGCTCAGAAGGCCCAGGAGGCTCAGGAGGCTCAGGAGGCCCAGGAGGCCCAGGAGGCTCAGGAGGCTCAGTCAGGAGGCCCAGGAGGCTCAGGCGGCTCAGGAGGCTCAGTCAGGAGGCCCAGGAGGCTCAGGAGGCTCAGGAGGCTCAGGAGGCTCAGGAGGCCCAGGAGGCTCAGTCAGGAGGCTCAGGAGGCCCAGGAGGCCCAGGAGGCTCAGGAGGCTCAGGAGGCTCAGGAGGCTCAGTCAGGAGGCTCAGGAGGCTCAGGAGGCCCAGGAGGCTCAGTCAGGAGGCTCAGGAGGCCCAGGAGGCCCAGGAGGCTCAGGAGGTTCAGGAGGCTCAGGAGGCCCAGGAGGCTCAGGAGGCTCAGTCAGGAGGCTCAGGAGGCTCAGGAGGCTCAAGAGGCTCAGTCAGGAGGCTCAGGAGGCCCAGGAGGCCCAGGAGGCTCAGTCAGGAGGCTCAGGAGGCTCAGGAGGCCCAGGCTGAGCTTTTCACTGGTCTTGAGGAGTGGAGCAGATCTCTAGAGAAGTCCAGAGCAGTTTATCCTCCTATGGGAAACCCGGGCCGTGATCATAACTCATAACATAACTAATATCATCATAGAGTCTCTTCTGATGGACGCTAAGATGTTCTGGAGTCTGACTGGTTCTGTCTCAGGTCCACAGACCTCCAGCTGTGAGGAAACAACCTTGACTGTAGGAGCACAGACCTTGAGAGTCTCCACTGCTGAACCCACAGCCTGACCCGGGACCGTGGAGGACCTCAGCCATCCTCAGGACATCTGTGGAGACTTAGAAAGATCAGAAACTCCAGAAGGTTTCATGACAGACGTCAGTATCAGGGAATCATGGCTTTGAGGGACCCACATTAATGTTAGTCCAGGAGCTGGATCTATCCTTTCACCAGCCTCTCACTTTTACTGTTTTTGAGGAGAATCCTGGGAAATATTCCCGCTTTGGTTTAATAGGAATGACATGTTTGTTGATCCTGGGTCTCCAGTCTTCTTCTCCAGCCTCTTCGTCTCAGAGGAGTCTGGAGGACCCCCTCATCATATTAGACCTGAGTCTGAGTCCTGCTCCAGTTGACTCCATGTTTGACAGACAGCCAGGCTTCAGTTTTCTCTCCTCTCCACTAGATGGCAGCACGTGACTTAAACTAGCCCCATCAGTCCCAAATGGGACGTCCTGAACATGCAGAGAGGAACATTCTTACTGGTTATTATGGCTGTCCCTACCTGGGATCAGGTCTAAGTATGGGACTGACCACATTACTGATCAGGGACCACATGTCGGGTTTGGGGCAGAGCCTCAAAGATGAAGGTGGAGTGTTTGATCCAGGCCAAACAGGTCCATTTTTATATAAAAGTCTGTTTTAGTCCTCCCTCCCTCTTCTTTAGGATCAGTGGGAGCAGATCCATTTAAAAACTCAGCCTTGTCTTTGGACAGGAAGTAGTTTAGACCAGATCAGAAGGTCCTGTAGAAAATCCAGACCTGGATCGGTTTTAGAGCAGAGTGTGGGCCAGCTGGTTTCTCTCCTGACTGATTCCAATAAAAATCCCCTAAAATTCCATCTCAACTGCTAAAAAAATTCAAGAAAGTTCCATAAATATTTAAAAATAAATTTCCCCTTAGGAGATTCCCAAATGTTTATAAAAACATTCCCAAAAAATACCTGAAAACCTTCCAAAAATCTCCACTAAAACTCCTGTCATTGTAAATTCTTCCTGTAATTCAAGCTAACTCCTTAACTTCAGTGGACATTCTGGAAGATTCTCTGTGGATTCTGACAGCAGAAATAGATGTCAAACCCTCACATGAACATACGGGGTCTAACGGACCCCCCCATCAGAGATTAACTTCAGATCTCTGAAATACAAACGTCTAAAAACACAATACTTTATTGTCCCGGGGGATTTCTCTCCCAGCGGTCCATGGATTCAAACATAAACTCAGAGGACAATCACTCACACCCAGAACAGGACACTGCTGAGACTTTCACTCATGTAGGATCTGGATCCTGAGAGACCAACAGTGGTGCTGGACTACTCTGATGGACTATTTCAGGACTAAAGAGGACCAGGGACTGAAGGATGAAGGTTTTTAACACTCTAATCTCAGGAAAGAGAAACTACATCCTGTTTTATCCACAGTCCCTGATCCTCCTCCAAAAATCTGTGGTTTTATTCTGTAAAGAAACAGGGAAAGGGGACGCTCAGACCCTTAAAATCAAATCTCAGATGGTGGTCTGCTGATTACACAGAGGACGCATCTCTGTACAGGACAGGGGGGACTGTTTCAGTCCTGGGGACCCTCTTTGATCTCAAACCACCATCCGATCAGACCTGAACCCTCTCTGATCTCAAATGTGATGCAAAAGCATGAACAAATGTTCAACCCCCCCATCTCTCTCTTTCTCTCTCTCTCTCCCTCCCTCTCTCTCTCCCCCCCTCCCTCTCCCTCTCTCCCTCTCCCTCTCCCTCTCTCTCTCTCCCTCTCCCTCTCTCTCTCCCTCCCTCCCTCTCCCTCTCCCTCTCTCTCTCTCTCTCTCTCCCTCTCCCTAACTCTCTCCCTCCCTCTCCCTTTCTCTCCCTCGCTCTCTCTCTACCTCCCTCTCTCTCTCTTCCCTTTCTCTCTCTGTCTCTCCCTCTCTCTCTCCCTCCCTCTCTCTTTCTCTCCCTCCTGCTCTCCCTCCCCCTCTCCCGCCCTCCCTGTCTCGTCCCTCTCTCTCCCTCTCTCTCTCCCCCCCCTCTCTCTCTTCCCTCCCTCTCTCTCTCTCCTCTCTCTTTCCTCCTCTCTCTTCCTCCCTCTCTCTCTCTCCCTCTCTCTTCCCTCCCTCTCCTCTCTCCCCCTCTCCCTCTCTCTCTCTCCCTCTCTCCCCTCTCTCTCCCTCTCTCCTCTCTCCCTCTCCCTCTCTCCCTGTCCCTCTCTTTCTCCCTCCCTCCTCTCCTCTCTCTCCTCTCCCCTCTCTCTCGCCCTCTCTCTCTCTCCTCCTCCCTCTCTCTCTCTCTCCCTCTCTCTTCCCTCCTCTCTCTCTCTCCCTCTCTCTTCCCTCCCTCTCCCTCTCTCCCCCTCTCTCCTCTCTCTCTCCCCTCTCTCCCCCTCTCTCTCCCTCTCTCCCTCTCCCTCTCTCCCTGTCCCTCTCTTTCTCCCTCCCTCCCTCTCTCTCTCTCCTGCCTCTCTCTCTGCTCCCTCTCTCTTTCCTCCCTCTCTCTCTGCTCCCTCCCTCTCTCTCCTCCCTCTCCGCTCCCTCTCTTTCTGCTCCCTCTCTCTCTCTCCTCCCTCTCTATCTCCTCTCTCTCTCTCCTCCCTCTCTCTCTCCTGTCTCTCTCTCCTCCCTCTCTCCCCTCTCTCCCCCCCTCTCTCCCTCTCTCCCCTTCTCTCTCCCTCTCTCCTCTCCTCTCTCCCTGTCCCTCTCTCTCTCTCCTTCCCTCCTTTCCCTCCCCCTCTCTCTTCCCTCCCTCTCTCTCTCTCCTCTCTCTTCCCTCCCTCTTTCTCTCTCCCTCTTTCTCTCCCTCCCTCGCTTTTCCCTCCCTCTCTCGCTCACTCACTCTCTCCCTCCCTCCCTCTCTCTCTTCCATCCCTTTCTCTCCATCTTTCTCCCTCCCTCTCTCCCTCCCTCTCTCTCTCTCTCTCTCTTCCCTTTCTCTCTCTTTCTCTCCCTCTCTCTCTCCCTCCCTCTCTCTTTCTCTCCCTCTTTCTCTCCCTCCCTCTCTCTCTCCCTCTCTCTCTCTTTCTCTCCCTCTCTCTCTCCCTCCCTCCCTGTCTCGTCCCTTCATCCCTGGGTTGAGAGGGAGCAGTGGGGTCTGAGGGTTTCCTGGGAGGTCTCTCCAGATTCCTGTCTGACAGCGAGGGTCCTCCACTGGGTGGAGAGCCCCTTCACCTCGGGCCGCTCAGAGCCACACTCAATTATTCCAGACAAATTTTGGACACTGGGGGGATGCTGTGGCCTCTGCCTGGGCTGGAGGGGGACATTTAACTCATTGTTGCCCCTAATCCTCACCTCCAGACTCCCTGTGACCCCCGCTGCCAGCCTCCCCCTTAAACCTCCACTACAAGCCTATGAAAAAAATTAGGATGGTCTATGCTGGGTCTGGGTCTATGCTGGGTCAGGGTCTATGCTGGGTCTGGGTCTATGCTGGGTCAGGGTCTATGCTGGGTCTGGGTCTATGCTGGATCTGGGTCTATGCTGGGTCTGGTTCTATGTTGGGTCTGGGTCTATGCTGGGTCTGGGTCTATGCTGGGTCAGGGTCTATGCTGGGTTAAAGCAGACACAGAGATCTAAATGCCTCTAACACCTTCGATCCTCATCTTTAAAGATGATGTCATCCTTTAGAGCTAACCTAACGTCCCATCCTTGCCTTGTGCAGCCATGCTGTCCCTCCTCTCTAGGGTTGAACTGTGAGCCACTGCATGGCTGAATTTGACTCACTGAGGGAGAAAAGCTGTTAAAAGTGGACCGTCCTGCTCTGAATTCCAGTCTTTCCTTTATTTCAGTTTTAAAAACGTTCAGTGCACATAAATGAATAATTTTATAAAACTTCCATCTTATCCTGATTCAGGAGTCCACTCCTCGCTCTTCTCTGGTGTTTTCAGCAGACCCAGAGGGAGGCAGAGGTCAAAGGTCAACAGGGCAGAGCTATAACGAGACGCTGACTCTCATTAGATTCTGGTCTTGATGAGACTGCAATGGCAGCTGACGAAGACGGCAAGGTGTAATGAGGACAAAGTATTCAGCTCCAGCTCAAACCGTACTCAAATACAGTAAAGGTTAAAGTATTAGAATACTTACGTTTAAAAATATTTGAGTATTCAAAAGTACAAAATACATTTTCTAAAGCAGTAAATCGCTCTGTTGTTCTCTCAGTGCTTTAACAGAACCCAGCAACTCTCTGAAACCTCCTAACAATGGACTGACCTACATTAGAACCACTCTGAAACACAAACAGACATAACCTAGACCTGGACTACAGACCAGTCCTAGACCTGGACTACAGACCAGTCCTAGACCTGGACTACAGACCAGTCCTAGACCTGGACTACAGACCAGTCCTAGATATGGACTACAGACCAGTCCTAGATATGGACTACAGACCAGTCCTAGACCTGGACTACAGACCAGTCCTAGATATGGACTACAGACCAGTCCTAGACCTGGACTACAGACCAGTCCTAGACCTGGACTACAGACCAATCCTAGATATGGACTACAGACCAGTCCTAGACCTGGACTACAGACCAGTCCTAGACCTGGACTACAGACCAGTCCTAGACCTGGACTACAGACCAGTCCTAGATATGGACTACAGACCAGTCCTAGACCTGGACTACAGACCAGTCCTAGACCTGGACTACAGACCAGTCCTAGATATGGACTACAGACCAGTCCTAGACCTGGACTACAGACCAGTCCTAGACCTGGACTACAGACCAGTCCTAGATATGGACTACAGACCAGTCCTAGATATGGACTACAGACCAGTCCTAGACCTGGGCTACAGACCAGTCCTAGACCTGGACTACAGACCAGTCCTAGATATGGACTACAGACCAGTCCTAGATATGGACTACAGACCAGTCCTAGACCTGGACTACAGACCAGTCCTAGATATGGACTACAGACCAGTCCTAGACCTGGACTACAGACCAGTCCTAGACCTGGACTACAGACCAGTCCTAGATATGGACTACAGACCAGTCCTAGATATGGACTACAGACCAGTCCTAGACCTGGGCTACAGACCAGTCCTAGACCTGGACTACAGACCAGTCCTAGACCTGGACTACAGACCAGTCCTAGATATGGACTACAGACCAGTCCTAGATATGGACTACAGACCAGTCCTAGACCTGGACTACAGACCAGTCCTAGACCTGGACTACAGACCAGTCCTAGACCTGGACTACAGACCAGTCCTAGATATGGACTACAGACCAGTCCTAGATATGGACTACAGACCAGTCCTAGACCTGGACTACAGACCAGTCCTAGATATGGACTACAGACCAGTCCTAGACCTGGACTACAGACCAGTCCTAGACCTGGACTACAGACCAATCCTAGATATGGACTACAGACCAATCCTAGACCTGGACTACAGACCAATCCTAGATATGGACTACAGACCAGTCCTAGACCTGGACTACAGACCAGTCCTAGACCTGGACTACAGACCAGTCCTAGACCTGGACTACAGACCAGTCCTAGATATGGACTACAGACCAGTCCTAGCCCTGGACTACAGACCAGTCCTAGACCTGGACTACAGACCAGTCCTAGATATGGACTACAGACCAGTCCTAGACCTGGACTACAGACCAGTCCTAGACCTGGACTACAGACCAGTCCTAGATATGGACTACAGACCAGTCCTAGACCTGGACTACAGACCAGTCCTAGACCTGGGCTACAGACCAGTCCTAGACCTGGACTACAGACCAGTCCTAGATATGGACTACAGACCAGTCCTAGATATGGACTACAGACCAGTCCTAGACCTGGACTACAGACCAGTCCTAGATATGGACTACAGACCAGTCCTAGACCTGGACTACAGACCAGTCCTAGACCTGGACTACAGACCAGTCCTAGATATGGACTACAGACCAGTCCTAGATATGGACTACAGACCAGTCCTAGACCTGGGCTACAGACCAGTCCTAGACCTGGACTACAGACCAGTCCTAGACCTGGACTACAGACCAGTCCTAGATATGGACTACAGACCAGTCCTAGATATGGACTACAGACCAGTCCTTGACCTGGACTACAGACCAGTCCTAGACCTGGACTACAGACCAGTCCTAGATATGGACTACAGACCAGTCCTAGACCTGGACTACAGACCAGTCCTAGACCTGGACTACAGACCAGTCCTAGACCTGGACTACAGACCAATCCTAGATATGGACTACAGACCAATCCTAGACCTGGACTACAGACCAATCCTAGATATGGACTACAGACCAGTCCTAGACCTGGACTACAGACCAGTCCTAGACCTGGACTACAGACCAGTCCTAGATATGGACTACAGACCAGTCCTAGATATGGACTACAGACCAGTCCTAGACCTGGACTACAGACCAGTCCTAGATATGGACTACAGACCAGTCCTAGATATGGACTACAGACCAGTCCTAGACCTGGACTACAGACCAGTCCTAGACCTGGACTACAGACCAGTCCTAGATATGGACTACAGACCAGTCCTAGATATGGACTACAGACCAGTCCTAGACCTGGGCTACAGACCAGTCCTAGACCTGGACTACAGACCAGTCCTAGATATGGACTACAGATCAGTCCTAGATATGGACTACAGACCAGTCCTAGACCTGGACTACAGACCAGTCCTAGATATGGACTACAGACCAGTCCTAGACCTGGACTACAGACCAGTCCTAGACCTGGACTACAGACCAGTCCTAGATATGGACTACAGACCAGTCCTAGATATGGACTACAGACCAGTCCTAGACCTGGGCTACAGACCAGTCCTAGACCTGGACTACAGACCAGTCCTAGACCTGGACTACAGACCAGTCCTAGATATGGACTACAGACCAGTCCTAGATATGGACTACAGACCAGTCCTAGACCTGGACTACAGACCAGTCCTAGATATGGACTACAGACCAGTCCTAGACCTGGACTACAGACCAGTCCTAGACCTGGACTACAGACCAGTCCTAGACCTGGACTACAGACCAGTCCTAGACATGGGCTACAGATCAATCCTAGACCTGGACTACAGACCAATCCCAGACCTGGACTACAGACCAGTCCTAGATATGGACTACAGACCAGTCCTAGACCTGGACTACAGACCAGTCCTAGATATGGACTACAGACCAGTCCTAGACATGGACTACAGACCAGTCCTAGACATTGGCTACAGATCAATCCTAGACCTGGACTACAGACCAGTCCTAGACCTGGACTACAGACCAATCCTAGATATGGACTACAGACCAGTCCTAGATATGGACTACAGACCAGTCCTAGACCTGGACTACAGACCAATCCTAGACCCGGACTACAGACCAGTCCTAGACCTGGGCTACAGACCAATCCTAGACCTGGACTACAGACCAGTCCTAGACCTGGACAACAGACCAATCCCAGACCTGGGCTACAGATCAATCCTAGACCTGGACTACAGACAAGTCCTAGACCTGGACTACAGATCAATCCTAGACCTGGACTACAGACCAGTCCTAGACCTGGACTACAGACCAGTCCTAGATATGGACTACAGACCAGTCCTAGACATGGACTACAGACCAGTCCTAGACATGGGCTACAGATCAATCCTAGACCTGGACTACAGACCAGTCCTAGATATGGACTACAGACCAGTCCTAGATATGGACTACAGACCAGTCCTAGACCTGGACTACAGACCAGTCCTAGATATGGACTACAGACCAGTCCTAGACCTGGACTACAGACCAGTCCTAGATATGGACTATAGACCAGTCCTAGATATGGACAACAGACCAGTCCTAGACCTGGACTACAGACCAATCCTAGACCCAGACTACAGACCAGTCCTAGACCTGGGCTACAGACCAGTCCTAGACCTGGACTACAGACCAATCCTAGATATGGACTACAGACCAGTCCTAGATATGGACTACAAACCAGTCCTAGACCTGGACTACAGACCAATCCTAGACCCGGACTACAGACCAGTCCTAGACCTGGGCTACAGACCAATCCTAGACCTGGACTACAGACCAGTCCTAGACCTGGACAACAGACCAATCCCAGACCTGGGCTACAGATCAATCCTAGACCTGGACTACAGACAAGTCCTAGACCTGGACTACAGATCAATCCTAGACCTGGACTACAGACCAGTCCTAGACCTGGACTACAGACCAGTCCTAGATATGGACTACAGACCAGTCCTAGACATGGACTACAGACCAGTCCTAGACATGGGCTACAGATCAATCCTAGACCTGGACTACAGACCAGTCCTAGATATGGACTACAGACCAGTCCTAGATATGGACTACAGACCAGTCCTAGACCTGGACTACAGACCAGTCCTAGATATGGACTACAGACCAGTCCTAGACCTGGACTACAGACCAGTCCTAGATATGGACTATAGACCAGTCCTAGATATGGACTACAGACCAGTCCTAGACCTGGACTACAGACCAATCCTAGACCCAGACTACAGACCAGTCCTAGACCTGGGCTACAGACCAGTCCTAGACCTGGACTACAGACCAGTCCTAGACCTGGACTACAGACCAGTCCTAGACCTGGACAACAGACCAGTCCTAGATATGGACTACAGACCAGTCCTAGACATGGGCTACAGATCAATCCTAGACCTGGACTACAGACCAATCCTAGACCTGGACTACAGACCAATCCTAGACCTGGACTACAGACCAGTCCTAGATCTGGACTACAGACCAGTCCTAGATATGGACTACAGACCAGTCCTAGACATGGGCTACAGATCAATCCTAGACCTGGACTACAGACCAATCCTAGACCTGGACTACAGACCAATCCTAGACCTGAACTACAGACCAGTCCTAGATCTGGACAACAGACCAATCCCAGACATGGGCTACAGATCAATCCTAGACCTGGGCTACAGACCAGTCCTAGACCCTGACTACAGACCAATCCTAGATATGGACTACAGACCAGTCCTAGATATGGACTACAGACCAGTCCTAGACCTGGACTACAGACCAATCCCAGACATGGGCTACAGATCAATCCTAGACCTGGACTACAGACCAGTCCTAGACCTGGACTACAGACCAATCCTAGACCCGGACTACAGACCAGTCCTAGACTTTGGCTACAGACCAATCCTAGACCTGGACTACAGACCAGTCCTAGACCTGGACAACAGACCAATCCCAGACCTGGGCTACAGATCAATCCTAGACCTGGACTACAGACCAGTCCTAGACCTGGACTACAGACCAGTCCTAGATATGGACTACAGACCAGTCCTAGACCTGGACTACAGACCAGTCCTAGATATGGACTACAGACCAGTCCTAGACATGGACTACAGACCAGTCCTAGACATGGGCTACAGATCAATCCTAGACCTGGACTACAGACCAATCCCAGACCTGGACTACAGACCAGTCCTAGATATGGACTACAGACCAGTCCTAGACCTGGACTACAGACCAGTCCTAGATATGGACTACAGACCAGTCCTAGACATGGACTACAGACCAGTCCTAGACATTGGCTACAGATCAATCCTAGACCTGGACTACAGACCAGTCCTAGACCTGGACTACAGACCAATCCTAGATATGGACTACAGACCAGTCCTAGATATGGACTACAGACCAGTCCTAGACCTGGACTACAGACCAATCCTAGACTCGGACTACAGACCAGTCCTAGACCTGGGCTACAGACCAATCCTAGACCTGGACTACAGACCAGTCCTAGACCTGGACAACAGACCAATCCCAGACCTGGACTACAGATCAATCCTAGACCTGGACTACAGACAAGTCCTAGACCTGGACTACAGATCAATCCTAGACCTGGACTACAGACCAGTCCTAGACCCTGACTACAGACCAATCCTAGATATGGACTACAGACCAGTCCTAGATATGGACTACAGACCAGTTCTAGACCTGGACTACAGACCAATCCCAGACATGGGCTACAGATCAATCCTAGACCTGGACTACAGACCAGTCCTAGACCTGGACTACAGACCAGTCCTAGACCTGGACTACAGACCAATCCTAGATATGGACTACAGACCAGTCCTAGATATGGACTACAGACCAGTCCTAGACCTGGACTACAGACCAATCCTAGACCCGGACTACAGACCAATCCTAGACCTGGACTACAGACCAATCCTAGACCTGGATTACAGACCAATCCTAGACCTGGACTACAGACCCTTGATGCAGTAATTCATGCAGAAGGAGGCCCAACCAAGTACTGATGCATAGAACTGAACAGACTTTTCAGCAGCCTGACATTTCTGTTTTAAAACATCCTTTTTTATTGATCTTATCAAATATTCTAATTTTCTGAGACACTGAATTTTGGGTTTTCTTATCTGTAAGCCATAATCATCAACATTTCAAGAAATAAAGGTTAAAATATTCCACTCTATGTGTAATGAGTCTATATAATATATGGGTTTACCTTTCTGAAAACAGTAACAAAAATATTGAACTTTTTCATGATTTCTCATTTTTTGAGATGCACCTGTATATATAATGTTTCTGTATATGTGTATAGCATTTTTTTTTAAAACAAGGGTTTAAAAAGTTTTTTTGACCTGCAACGAAACAAAGGAGAAGAACCTAAACAAGATCAAAACCTGACTAGTTTTAAGAAGAGTTTAAAAAGCGGTGACTGATACTCCTCAGGTAGGTCGTTCCAAAGTCGAGGGGTCCTGATGGAGTAAGCCTTTAGTTATAAGTCTCAACTTTAGAATAACCAGGAGACCCCCATCCAAGGATCTGAGGGTGCAGGCTGGCTCATAGGGGGTTAAAGTTCGTCACATATACTGGAGCCAGACCCTTCAGTGCTTTAAATGAGGAGTCAAATCTGAAAACCAGTTCTAAAACTTACAGGGAGCCGGGGTCAGGGTGCTAAAACTGTGATGACATCTGTTAGAAGCCTGGCTGCTGCATTCTGGACCAGTCAGAGGCTGGAAAGAGATTTTTGGGCAACAAGGGAAAGAAGAGAGGCCCATATGAGGGCGTGGATGACTGTTCCAGTGTCTGGCTGGGAGAGGATGGGTTTGACTTTGGAACAGGAAGCAGGACTGTTTTACTGATGTGTGCTGGAAAAGTGAGGCTAGGATCAAAGTCAACCCCTAGATTTTTAGATTTCTGGATGTTGATTTGATATTTGCTTTGCTCTCCTGTCTTCAGATCTGTCTCCTTCCCTCCTCGGTCGTCTCTTTCTGTCCTTTGTTGTCTCCTTCCCTCCCCATTCGTCTCCTTCCCTCCTTGGGTGTCTCCATCAGTCGTCTCCTTCCCTCCTTGCTTGTCTCTTTTTGAAGTAAAGTACACGCTCCTCTCTCAAAGGTTTCAACCCTTCCTGTCCTTTCATGAGCAGACATCAGTGACCACCAGACGAGGAGGACTCTGCTCTTTCTGAAATCTTTAATCTGAACCTCCCTCTTATCTGCCCCCAAAAACCGTCTCATTAACCTCCTCACACCTGCGCACGGTGCCTCCTCTGGTTTTCCCATGGCTCCTGGCAGACTCTGGAACACCCTGGTACAAACGGCCAGGATGTCATTACCTCGGTGATCAGCTGTAGAAGGAACTAGGGGTGTCCCTTAAAGTCAACTATTAGACTGTTTCTGAGTTAACTTCATATATAAGACTCTTCTAAGGTTTCCTAGAGGTTTGCATCCTGATGTTAACGTCTGGGAAGTAAAGAGACCAGCTGATGGAGAGGAATGTTGTCCCATTCTTCTCTGATGTGGGATTCTAGCTGCTCAACAGTCCTGGCTCTTCTTTGCTCCAAATGTTTACTATTGGAGAAAGGTCTGGACTGCAGGCAGACCAGTTCAGGACCTGGACTCTTCTCCTGTGAAGCCATGCTGTTGTGATGGATGTGGTCTGTGGTTTAGCATGGTCCCTGACAGAGACATTGTCTGGATGGGAGCATATGTGTCTCTAAAAGCTCTCTCTACTCTCAGCATTGATAGTTCTTTTCCAGATGTTAGAGCTGCCCACATAGGCACTAATGCAACCCCATACCATCAGAGATGCAGCTTTAGACCTGAGCCAGGAAAACAAGCTGGATGGTCCCTCTCCTCTTTAGTCCACAGGACACGGTGCCTGTGGTTCCCTCTGACCACAGAACAGTTTCCCATGTTCCCTGAGTCCATGTTAAATGAGCTTTGGTCCTGAGAAGATGGCGCTGTTTCTGGTCAGTCCAGAATCATGCCTGCCCACCATGCCTTCTGTTTTTATCCACAGTTTACACAGTGTCCCAACTTTTATGGAAGTGTGGTTGTACCAGAAACTTTAAGAGTTTCTTCCTGGAGTTCAGCGTGAAAGTTAGCGTGTTCCCCGCCGCTCTAACAGCGTGATTTACAGCAGCTTCCTGCCTCGGACAGCTCCCTCGCCGTGAGTGGCGGCGCTGCACGCTCGGCTGAAACGCTCTTAGGCATGTTTGATGGATGAGTCGACACGCTAAAGATCTGTTTGCCTTGTTGCTTTCAAAGGCCGAGCGTGACCCGGCGGCACGGATCAAGATGTGAGCCTGAGCGCGGCCACACCGGAACACAAACAGGTTGTGACCCCCGACGACAAGAGCCGCCGTCATGTGGAGAGTGCACATCAATAAACACTTTAAAGTGCTCCACCGCCCCACAATGCCACGCTGCGACACAAAGACAACACCATTGGACAACAGGAATGCCTGAGCTGGGAACAGGAGGGCGGTGGGGGGGGCTCCAGGACTGTACGGCTCTGAAGTGACAGCTTTTTTTCTCCTCCGTCCCCTCACGGGTGCAGGGGCCCGGCCGGGGCCCCGGGACACTGATATCAGTGGGCCGTGACTCAGAGCGCTGGCTCCAGCCTTTTGTTGAGGGTCCTGCTCCACTGATCTTCCTGGTTGCTGAAGGACAATGAGGGGCAGCCAGTCAGCTACTGTCTGATTCCCAATAACATAGCAGGCGGTCGCACGGGCAGAACTAATCTGGGAACGTCTCTGCAGCTTCTCCTAAAAACTGAAGAGACCCAAACAAGAGGAGACAGCGCCGGGATCCTGACACTGAAATCAGGACTTCATTAAAACATTAATCCGCCTCAGAGCCTGGAGCCAGAACAACATGGGCAGAGAACTTTCAAGGGTCCCGGTCTGGTCGATGCCTCCGTCCTGTCAAGGACTTTCACAGAAACAGAGATTTATCATCTTCTTGTCAGGGCCCTAGCACCGAGGGTGTCAGAGCCCTAGCAACGAGGGTGTCAGGGCCCTAGCACCGAGGGTTTAGAGCCCTAGCACCTAGGGTGTCAGGGCCCTAGTACCGAGGGTGTCAGGGCCCTAGCACCAAGGGTTTAGAGCCCTAGTACCGAGGGTGTCAGGGCCCTAGTACCGAGGGTGTCAGGGCCCTAGCACCAAGGGTTTAGAGCCCTAGTACCGAGGGTGTCAGGGCCCTAGCAACGAGGGTGTCAGGGCCCTAGCACCAAGGGTTTAGAGCCCTAACACCGAGGGTGTCAGGGCCCTAGTACCGAGGGTGTCAGGGCCCTAGTACCGAGGGTGTCAGAGCCCTAGCACCTAGGGTGTCACGGCTCTGGCACCGAGGGTGTCAGGGCCCTAGCACCGAGGGTGTCAGAGCCCTAGCAACGAGGGTGTCAGGGCCCTAGCACCAAGGGTTTAGAGCCCTAGCACCAAGGGTGTCAGGGCACTAGTACCAAGGGTGTCAGGGCCCTAGTACCAAGGGTGTCAGGGCCCTAGTACCGAGGGTGTCAGAGCCCTAGCACCTAGGGTGTCAGGGCACTAGTACCAAGGGTGTCAGGGCCCTAGTACCTAGGGTGTCAGGGCCCTAGTACCGAGGGTGTCAGAGCCCTAGCACCGAGGGTGTCAGGGCACTAGTACCAAGGGTGTCAGGGCCCTAGTACCTAGGGTGTCAGGGCCCTAGTACCAAGGGTGTCAGGGCCCTAGTACCGAGGGTGTCAGAGCCCTAGCACCGAGGGTGTCAGGGCCCTAGTACCGAGGGTGTCAGGGCCCTAGTACCGAGGGTGTCAGGGCCCTAGTACCGAGGGTGTCAGGGCCCTAGCACCGAGGGTGTCAGAGCCCTAGCACCGAGGGTGTCAGGGCCCTAGCACCAAGGGTTTAGAGCCCTAGCACCGAGGGTGTCAGGGCCCTAGTACCGAGGGTGTCAGGGCCCTAGCACCAAGGGTTTAGAGCCCTAGTACCGAGGGTGTCAGGGCCCTAGTACCGAGGGTGTCAGGGCCCTAGCACCAAGGGTTTAGAGCCCTAGCACCGAGGGTGTCAGGGCCCTAGCACCAAGGGTTTAGAGCCCTAACACCGAGGGTGTCAGGGCCCTAGCACCGAGGGTGTCAGAGCCCTAGCAACGAGGGTGTCAGGGCCCTAGCAACGAGGGAGTCAGGGCCCTAGCACCAAGGGTTTAGAGCCCTAGCACCGAGGGTGTCAGGGCCCTAGTACCGAGGGTGTCAGGGCCCTAGTACCGAGGGTTAAGAGCCCTAGCACCTAGGGTGTCAGGGCCCTAGTACCAAGGGTGTCAGGGCCCTAGTACCTAGGGTGTCAGGGCCCTAGTACCGAGGGTGTCAGGGCCCTAGCACCAAGGGTTTAGAGCCCTAGCACCGAGGGTGTCAGGGCCCTAGCACCGAGGGTGTCAGAGCCCTAGCAACGAGGGTGTCAGGGCCCTAGCACCAAGGGTTTAGAGCCCTAGCACCAAGGGTGTCAGGGCCCTAGTACCGAGGGTGTCAGAGCCCTAGCACCTAGGGTGTCAGGGCACTAGTACCAAGGGTGTCAGGGCCCTAGTACCTAGGGTGTCAGGGCCCTAGTACCAAGGGTGTCAGGGCCCTAGTACCGAGGGTGTCAGAGCCCTAGCACCGAGGGTGTCAGGGCACTAGTACCAAGGGTGTCAGGGCCCTAGTACCTAGGGTGTCAGGGCCCTAGTACCGAGGGTGTCAGAGCCCTAGCACCGAGGGTGTCAGGGCACTAGTACCAAGGGTGTCAGGGCCCTAGTACCAAGGGTGTCAGGGCCCTAGTACCTAGGGTGTCAGGGCCCTAGTACCGAGGGTGTCAGAGCCCTAGCACCGAGGGTGTCAGGGCACTAGTACCAAGGGTGTCAGGGCCCTAGTACCTAGGGTGTCAGGGCCCTAGTACCGAGGGTGTCAGAGCCCTAGCACCGAGGGTGTCAGGGCCCTAGTACCGAGGGTGTCAGGGCCCTAGTACCGAGGGTGTCAGGGCCCTAGCACCGAGGGTGTCAGAGCCCTAGCACCGAGGGTGTCAGGGCCCTAGTACCGAGGGTGTCAGGGCCCTAGTACCGAGGGTGTCAGGGCCCTAGCAACGAGGGTGTCAGGGCCCTAGCACCAAGGGTTTAGAGCCCTAACACCGAGGGTGTCAGGGCCCTAGCACCGAGGGTGTCAGAGCCCTAGCAACGAGGGTGTCAGGGCCCTAGCACCAAGGGTTTAGAGCCCTAACACCGAGGGTGTCAGGGCCCTAGCACCGAGGGTGTCAGAGCCCTAGCAACGAGGGTGTCAGGGCCCTAGCAACGAGGGAGTCAGGGCCCTAGCACCAAGGGTTTAGAGCCCTAGCACCGAGGGTGTCAGGGCCCTAGTACCGAGGGTGTCAGGGCCCTAGTACCGAGGGTTAAGAGCCCTAGCACCTAGGGTGTCAGAGCCCTAGTACTGAGGGTGTCAGGGCCCTAGTACCGAGGGTTAAGAGCCCTAGCAACGAGGGAGTCAGGGCCCTAGCACCAAGGGTTAGAGCCCTAGCACCGAGGGTGTCAGGCCCTAGCACCTAGGGGTGTCAGGGCCCTAGTACCAAGGGTGTCAGAGCCCTAACAGTACCTAGGGTGTCAGGGCCCTAGCACCAAGGGTGTCAGAGGCCCTAGTACAACGAGGGTGTCAGTGCCCTAGAACCGAGGGTGTCAGGGCCCTAGTACCGAGGGTTTAGAGCCCTAGCAACGAGGGTGTCAGGGCCCTAGTACCGAGGGTGTCAGGGCCCTAGTACCGAGGGTTAAGAGCCCTAGCACCTAGGGTGTCAGAGCCCTAGTACCGAGGGTGTCAGAGCCCTAGCACCTAGGGTGTCAGAGCCCTAGTACCGAGGGTGTCAGGGCCCTAGCACCGAGGGTGTCAGAGCCCTAGCACCGAGGGTGTCAGAGCCCTAGTACCGAGGGTGTCAGGGCCCTAGCACCGAGGGTGTCAGAGCCCTAGTACCGAGGGTGTCAGGGCCCTAGTACCGAGGGTGTCAGAGCCCTAGCACCGAGGGTGTCAGGGCCCTAGTACCGAGGGTGTCAGGGCCCTAGTACCGAGGGTGTCAGGGCCCTAGCACCGAGGGTGTCAGAGCCCTAGCACCGAGGGTGTCAGGGCCCTAGCACCAAGGGTTTAGAGCCCTAGCACCGAGGGTGTCAGGGCCCTAGTACCGAGGGTGTCAGGGCCCTAGCACCAAGGGTTTAGAGCCCTAGTACCGAGGGTGTCAGGGCCCTAGTACCGAGGGTGTCAGGGCCCTAGCACCAAGGGTTTAGAGCCCTAGCACCGAGGGTGTCAGGGCCCTAGCAACGAGGGTGTCAGGGCCCTAGCACCAAGGGTTTAGAGCCCTAACACCGAGGGTGTCAGGGCCCTAGCACCGAGGGTGTCAGAGCCCTAGCAACGAGGGTGTCAGGGCCCTAGCAACGAGGGAGTCAGGGCCCTAGCACCAAGGGTTTAGAGCCCTAGCACCGAGGGTGTCAGGGCCCTAGTACCGAGGGTGTCAGGGCCCTAGTACCGAGGGTTAAGAGCCCTAGCAACGAGGGTGTCAGGGCCCTAGTACCGAGGGTGTCAGGGCCCTAGTACCGAGGGTTAAGAGCCCTAGCAACGAGGGAGTCAGGGCCCTAGCACCAAGGGTTTAGAGCCCTAGCACCGAGGGTGTCAGGGCCCTAGCACCTAGGGTGTCAGGGCCCTAGTACCAAGGGTGTCAGGGCCCTAGTACCTAGGGTGTCAGGGCCCTAGTACCAAGGGTGTCAGGGCCCTAGTACCGAGGGTGTCAGAGCCCTAGCACCGAGGGTGTCAGGGCCCTAGTACCGAGGGTTTAGAGCCCTAGTACCGAGGGTGTCAGGGCCCTAGCACCGAGGGTGTCAGAGCCCTAGTACCGAGGGTGTCAGAGCCCTAGCACCTAGGGTGTCAGAGCCCTAGTACCGAGGGTGTCAGAGCCCTAGCACCTAGGGTGTCAGAGCCCTAGTACCGAGGGTGTCAGGGCCCTAGCACCGAGGGTGTCAGAGCCCTAGCACCGAGGGTGTCAGAGCCCTAGTACCGAGGGTGTCAGGGCCCTAGCACCGAGGGTGTCAGAGCCCTAGTACCGAGGGTGTCAGGGCCCTAGTACCGAGGGTGTCAGAGCCCTAGCACCGAGGGTGTCAGGGCCCTAGTACCGAGGGTGTCAGGGCCCTGCTGAGATTGGTGAGGTTTGGTTGTATCTTTAGGCCCCGCCCCTCTGGACCAGCCCACATATGTGGGTCTGATTAGTACATATGTGTTTGACAGATGGCCCTCTGGAAGTGCCTCAGCAGTGTCACCATTCCAGCTTTTACTGTCAAAGGCAGTTTTACTGACACTGATGAAGTTTGGTGTGTAGGTGTGACTTGGGGATCTACAAAAACCCAGTGGGACCATGTTGCTTTCTCCAGCAGGAAATCTGCCATTTTGAATAAATTAGCCAAGATTGGAGCATCTTGGACCTGGTCCAGGGTTCGGACTTGATCTAACTAATCTGAGGGATTTCATGCTACCGACCTGGACTTCGGCTCAGAGCTAGAGCACACATGGATGATGGAAAGTTCCATGGGCTGTGGTCAAAAGTACAAAAAGGCGTGGCCGTGGCGAGCCCTCAAATTTGCATATTTCTTGACAAACAGGAAGCTGTTTATAACTCAGCTGTTCAAAGTCCAATCAAACTCAAACTTCCTGTGTTTATGGCGGGTCCATGCCTGCACACATTTATATGGTCAGTTATTGCATACATCATAGCACCTCCTAGTGGTTACAGGAAATGTCAAGGTTTAAGGTGAGAGCTGCTGTTTCAAGAAAATCCAAAAGATACACGTCAAGTCAGCGACAGGAAGTCCTTCTGAAGTGGGGGCGTGGCCTCAGTGGGGGAACACATTCAGAAGTAGACATTTAGTCATGCCAAATTATTTTAAATGGTCAAAACTGAGCACTGAGACTTAGTAGCCAAAATCCCACTGGCACGCGGAGACTGATAGTAATTTTGTAGATAGGCGTGGCCTATTAGCTCAGTGGCGCCCCCTACATTTCTAAATTCTGCCCCAGTAGCAGGTTCAGCCCAGGATTATATTGAATATCATAATATAGAATATTTGTGGACATGCATGTGATGTCAGGATGTACTAAAGTCTGTTGGACCCATATCTTTGGTCAAACAGGAAGTCGGCCATTTTTGTTTGTTGCTTAGACACAGAGTATTCCAGAGGTCATTTTTGACTTAACTCTTCCGAGGACCTTCATCCAAACAAATTCATCTTTGGTGTTTAGTAAACTGAGAAATCCAAGGGTCAAAAGTCATTCTGAACTTTGTCATTGGTCAAAGGGCGTGGCCAGGGTGGCCTCTCAAAGGTCCATGTTTTACCACAGCACAGGAAGTTCCGGGGTGAGGGCATGGGGCTAGTAGCGGATTTATTTTAGGTGTCATGTGATCAATTTGCAGGTTGTTGGCAAAAAAAATAGAATGACGTGGTGTTTTTTAAAGTTGGACCCCAAAGGGAGCCAAACAAAGAGAAGAGTAGGGGGCTACATGTGGGATCCCGGGACATAACGGGGTCAGAGCAGAGGAGTTCCTCTCTGATAGGTCTGACTGTAATCGACTAAGGTGTGACTGATTTAAAACCACTTTCTCTAAGACCTTTGACAGAAAAGGACGTTTAGAAATGGAAAGGACAGAGGGGTCAAAGGTCAGGATAGAAGAGTTCATGACTGTGACTAAAGGAAAGATCCTAAAAACATCAGATTTAACATTCAAACTGAAAACAAAAAGTAAGGCAATTTGTGTTTGGTAGATTATTTCTTTGTTGTAACAATGCTTCTTGGTAATGAATCTGATACCGTTGGAAAGCCTGTTTATTAGCCTTTTAAATGATGCCACATTTGTAAGGATCATGCATTTGTGGGATGAGCAGCAGAGCTGAGGATGTGGGTTGCGCCCATGAAAAATGTGCCAAATCTTCTCTGCCAATGCCAAACAGCTGATTCTGCTGTTGGCTCTTTTTTGGTGTTTGGTGATTGGATGATTGAAGTTTGAAGAAGCAGGACAGATTGACAATTTAACTATTTATTTATTTAACAAACAGGAGCCTCAGTAGAAGAACCAATCACAGCCACAACAGCCTGGCTCCTCCCCCTCATGCTGGTCACCAGCCTGGCTCCTCCCCCTCATGCTGGTCACCTGCCTGGCTCCTCCTCATGCTAGTCACCAGCCTGGCTCCTCCCCCTCATGCTGGTCACAAGCCTGGCTCCTCCCCTTCATGCTGGTCACCAGCCTGGCTCTTCCCCCTCATGCTGGTCACAAGCCTGGCTCCTCCCCTTCATGCTGGTCACCAGCCTGGCTCCTCCCCTTCATGCTGGTCACCAGCCTGGCTCCTCCTCCTCATGCTGGTCACAAGCCTGGCTCCTCCCCTTCATGCTGGTCACCAGCCTGGCTCCTCCCCCTCATGCTGGTCACAAGCCTGGCTCCTCCCCATCATGCTGGTCACCAGCCTGGCTCCTCCTCATGCTAGTCACCAGCCTGGCTCCTCCCCCTCATGCTGGTCACAAGCCTGGCTCCTCCCCCTCATGCTGGTCACCAGCCTGGCTCCTCCCCCTCATGCTGGTCACAAGCCTGGCTCCTCCCCTTCATGCTGGTCACCAGCCTGGCTCTTCCCCCTCATGCTGGTCACAAGCCTGGCTCCTCCCCTTCATGCTGGTCACCAGCCTGGCTCCTCCCCTTCATGCTGGTCACCAGCCTGGCTCCTCCTCCTCATGCTGGTCACAAGCCTGGCTCCTCCCCTTCATGCTGGTCACCAGCCTGGCTCCTCCCCCTCATGCTGGTCACAAGCCTGGCTCCTCCCCTTCATGCTGGTCACCAGCCTGGCTCCTCCTCATGCTAGTCACCAGCCTGGCTCCTCCCCCTCATGCTGGTCACAAGCCTGGCTCCTCCCCCTCATGCTGGTCACAAGCCTGGCTCCTCCCCTTCATGCTGGTCACCAGCCTGGCTCTTCCCCCTCATGCTGGTCAAAAGCCTGGCTCCTCCCCTTCATGCTGGTCACCAGCCTGGCTCCTCCCCTTCATGCTGGTCACCAGCCTGGCTCCTCCTCATGCTGGTCACAAGCCTGGCTCCTCCTTTTCATGCTGGTCACCAGCCTGGCTCCTCCCCCTCATGCTGGTCACAAGGCTGGCTCCTCCCCCTCATGCTGGTCACCAGCCTGGCTCCTCCTCATGCTGGTCACAAGCCTGGCTCCTCCTCATGCTAGTCACCAGCCTGGCTCCTCCCCCTCATGCTAGTCACAAGCCTGGCTCCTCCCCTTCATGCTGGTCACAAGCCTGGCTCCTCCCCCTCATGCAGGTCACCTGCCTGGCTCCTCCTCATGCTAGTCACCAGCCTGGCTCCTCCCCCTCATGCTGGTCACAAGCCTGGCTCCTCCCCTTCATGCTGGTCACCAGCCTGGCTCCTCCCCTTCATGCTGGTCACCAGCCTGGCTCCTCCTCTTCATGCTGGTCACAAGCCTGGCTCCTCCTTTTCATGCTGGTCACCAGCCTGGCTCCTCCCCCTCATGCTGGTCACAAGCCTGGCTCCTCCCCTTCATGCTGGTCACCAGCCTGGCTCCTCCCCCTCATGCTGGTCACAAGGCTGGCTCCTCCCCTTCATGCTGGTCACCAGCCTGGTTCCTCCCCTTCATGCTGGTCACCAGCCTGGCTCCTCCCCTTCATGCTGGTCACCAGCCTGGTTCCTCCCCTTCATGCTGGTCACAAGCCTGGCTCCTCCTCTTCATGCTGGTCACAAGCCTGGCTCCTCCTTTTCATGCTGGTCACCAGCCTGGCTCCTCCCCCTCATGCTGGTCACAAGGCTGGCTCCTCCCCTTCATGCTGGTCACCAGCCTGGCTCCTCCCCCTCATGCTGGTCACCAGCCGGGCTCCTCCTCATGCTAGTCACCAGCCTGGCTCCTCCCCCTCATGCTGGTCACAAGCCTGGCTCCTCCCCTTCATGCTGGTCACCAGCCTGGCTCCTCCTCATGCTGGTCACAAGCCTGGCTCCTCCTTTTCATGCTGGTCACCAGCCTGGCTCCTCCCCCTCATGCTGGTCACAAGGCTGGCTCCTCCCCTTCATGCTGGTCACCAGCCTGGCTCCTCCTCATGCTGGTCACAAGCCTGGCTCCTCCTCATGCTAGTCACCAGCCTGGCTCCTCCCCTTCATGCTGGTCACCAGCCTGGCTCCTCCCCTTCATGCCTATCACCAGCCTGGCTCCTCCCCTTCATGCTGGTCACCAGCCTGGCTCCTCCCCTTCATGCTGGTCACCAGCCTGGTTCCTCCCCTTCATGCTGGTCACAAGCCTGGCTCCTCCTCTTCATGCTGGTCACAAGCCTGGCTCCTCCTTTTCATGCTGGTCACCAGCCTGGCTCCTCCCCCTCATGCTGGTCACAAGGCTGGCTCCTCCCCTTCATGCTGGTCACCAGCCTGGCTCCTCCTCATGCTGGTCACAAGCCTGGCTCCTCCTTTTCATGCTGGTCACCAGCCTGGCTCCTCCCCCTCATGCTAGTCACCAGCCTGGCTCCTCCCCCTCATGCTGGTCACCAGCCTGGCTCCTCCTCATGCTAGTCACCAGCCTGGCTCCTCCCCCTCATGCTGGTCACCAGCCTGGCTCCTCCTCATGCTGGTCACCAGCCTGGCTCCTCCCCCTCATGCTGGTCACACACTGCTGTGGGATGGCATCCCATTCTTCCACCAGCATTAGTCTCCAGTCAGCCAATGTGGTTGTGTTGATCTCTCTGGCACCAACAGCACGCCCAAGCTGATCCCACAAGTGTTCAGTGGGGTTAAAGGTCAGGACTGCTGGCAGGACATTCCATCCTCTCCACTCCCAGATCCTGGAGGTAGTCTCTGATAAACCCCGCTCTGTGGGGGTGAGTGTTGTCATCTTGGAGGATAGAGTTCTTGCTGACAGGGAGAGAAAACTGTCTTCTTGGGGTGTGGTCTTCTTGGGACGCCCACTTGGCGGCCTGTCTCTGACGTTCCCCGTTAGATGGGACTTGGCCTTCAGTCTGGAGATGGTACTAGGGTTCACTCCAAACAATGCTGCAGCTTGGTTTAGTGGAACACCAGCTTGAAGTTGCCCATTCGACGGGCCCTATACAGATCAGTCAAATGTGGCATGCCAATCCGGGAAGCAGACACCTACTGACCACTGTAGCCCCGCCCACGGTCACAGGTGCTGACGATCAGGCACCTGATTGGCAGCACCTGGGGGTACCAGAAGCTCAAAACAAGAGTCAGTAGCAACAGCAGAATCAGCTGTTTGACATTGGCAGAGAAGATTTGGCACATTTTTCATGGGTGCAACCAATATCCTCAGCTCTGCTGCTCATCCCACAAATGCATGATCCTTAGAAATGTGACACCATTTAAAAGGGTAATAAACAGGCTTTACTACGGTATAAGATTTATTACCAAGAAGCATTGTTACAACAAAGACATAATCTACCAAACACACATTTCCTTACTTTTTGTACGTTTATATAAAAATGAAAACTCCCTTGGGTTCTATCCCAGCTCAGAGATAAAGAATTATACTTTTTTAGTCATTCTTATAAAACCGTCCATTCTGAGACCAGGAACATGTGAAACTGGAACTTTCTATTAGTTGGGCTGAAATGTCCAAGTCTCCCTGATTAAAATGAGCTTTCATGGTGATCAGGGGTGTCAGAAAAAACATTCCAGCTGATGGCTTAAACATTCCTGCGATACACGAGGAAACACTCACAACCAACCTGTACGACTGTCACAGACACTTCTCTGAGGCATTACAGCTCCATAACCCTCCTGCAGTTAAACCAGACCTTATACCAATAATACAGATTATGGTCCTGGTACTCAGTAGTCCCTGCAGGACTCTCCACATCACATTTGCCCTGTGCTCTCTAATGCTGGCTCTAAAGATATGAGATGATGAGGCCCTGTCGACCCGACATGCACCAAGTCTGACATGGCCGAAGGTGCGAGGGCCTGGTCAGTTGTGTTTACTTTAGTGTTTATCAGGTTTAAGTCCTCCATGGTGGGCGGGGTCATGTTTATGATTTCAGATTATTGAAGCTGACCCAGGGGCCTCGGTGACAAGAGAGCTGGCTGCTCTCTGTGATTATGCTTCATATTCAGGAGGTCAGACTAACAGAAACAGCTGATGCTCATGCTGCAGACATGACCCCCCCGTCCAGCAGACAACGGTCCTGATGAGCCCTGTGAAGGCCCTCTCCATCGGTCCCAGGCTCCTCTTTGGGATGTCCCTCTTCATTTGATGTGGCAGCAATTAGCAGGCGGACTTTTGTCTCTTTGGGCAGACGGGCGGTCCACTCCACTGATCCAGTCCATACGGGCTGAAAGGAGAAAGCTGAGGATAGCACGGCACGGGATCAAACAGCCGTGCCCCGCACCGTTATGGCCTCTCAGCCCTCTGCTCTTTATTGGAGGAGAAGGAAGAGGGGGAGAAGAAGGGAGAGCGGAGGTGTTAGTTTTCCCATGAGAATGCTCTCTGGGAGGTCAAGGCGTCTTCACGGGAAAAATAAATGCTGTTTTACAGATATAAGAACAGGAGGAGGTCAGCTCAGACCAGCAGGCAGCAGACAGTTAACTATGACTGTTATTATTAGTATATAATGGTTATGATTGTGTTTACATGTGAGGCTGCAGGTAAACATCAGGGTTCACAACCACAGCATTCACACCTGCAGACACAACATACTATTCCTACTATCTGAATGTTTCATAGGATTCAGAAGAGACCATCTTTAAAGGCAAGGATGGAATGTTTTATAGGATTCAGAAGAGACCATCTTTAAAGGCAAGGATGGAATGATTTATAGGATTCAGAAGAGACCATCTTTGAAGGCAAAGATGGAATGTTTCATAGGATTCAGAAGAGCCCATCTTTGAAGGCAAGGATGGAATGTTTTATAGGATTCAGAAGAGCCCATCTTTGAAGGCAAGGATGGAATGATTTATAGGATTCAGAAGAGACCATCTTTAAAGGCAAGGATGGAATGTTTCATAGGATTCAGAAGAGACCATCTTTGAAGGCAAGGATGGAATGTTTCATAGGATTCAGAAGAGACCATCTTTAAAGGCAAGGATGGAATGTTTTATAGGATTCAGAAGAGACCGTCTTTAAAGGCAAGGATGGAATGTTTTATAGGATTCAGAAGAGCCCATCTTTAAAGGCAAGGATGGAATGTTTCATAGGATTCAGAAGAGCCCATCTTTGAAGGCAAGGATGGAATGTTTTATAGGATTCAGAAGAGACCATCTTTGAAGGCAAGGATGGAATGTTTTATAGGATTCAGAAGAGCCCATCTTCAAAGGCAAGGATGGAATGTTTTATAGGATTCAGAAGAGACCATCTTTAAAGGCAAGGATGGAATGTTTTATAGGATTCAGAAGAGACCATCTTTAAAGGCAAGGATGGAATGTTTCATAGGATTCAGAAGAGCCCATCTTTGAAGGCAAGGATGGAATGTTTCATAGGATTCAGAAGAGCCCATCTTTGAAGGCAAGGATGGAATGTTTCATAGGATTCAGAAGAGACCATCTTTAAAGGCAAGGATGGAATGTTTTATAGGATTCAGAAGAGACCATCTTTAAAGGCAAGGATGGAATGTTTCATAGGATTCAGAAGAGCCCATCTTTGAAGGCAAGGATGGAATGTTTTATAGGATTCAGAAGAGCCCATCTTTAAAGGCAAGGATGGAATGTTTCATAGGATTCAGAAGAGCCCATCTTTGAAGGCAAGGATGGAATGTTTTATAGGATTCAGAAGAGCCCATCTTTGAAGGCAAGGATGGAATGATTTATAGGATTCAGAAGAGACCATCTTTGAAGGCAAGGATGGAATGTTTTATAGGATTCAGAAGAGCCCATCTTTGAAGGCAAGGATGGAATGTTTCATAGGATTCAGAAGAGACCATCTTTAAAGGCAAGGATGGAATGTTTCATAGGATTCAGAAGAGCCCATCTTTGAAGGCAAGGATGGAATGTTTCATAGGATTCAGAAGAGCCCATCTTTGAAGGCAAGGATGGAATGTTTTATAGGATTCAGAAGAGCCCATCTTTGAAGGCAAGGATGGAATGATTTATAGGATTCAGAAGAGACCATCTTTGAAGGCAAGGATGGAATGTTTTATAGGATTCAGAAGAGCCCATCTTTGAAGGCAAGGATGGAATGTTTTATAGGATTCAGAAGAGCCCATCTTTAAAGGCAAGGATGGAATGTTTTATAGGATTCAGAAGAGACCATCTTTGAAGGCAAGGATGGAATGATTTATAGGATTCAGAAGAGACCATCTTTAAAGGCAAGGAGGGAATGTTTTATAAGCTTCAGATGAGATCATAGTTAAAGGGAAGGATGGAATATTTTATAAGCTTCAGATGAGATCATAGTTGAAGGGAAGGATGGAATGTTTATAAGCTTCAGATGAGATCATCTTTGAAGGCAAGGATTGAATGTTTTATAAGTTTCAGATGAGATCATCTTTGAAGGCAAGGATTGAATGTTTTATAAGCTTCAGATGAGATCATCTTTAAAGGCAAGGATGGAATGTTTAATATTCTTCACATATGATCATAGTTGAAGGGAAGGATGGAATGTTTTATAAGCTTTAGATGAGATCATCTTTGAAGGCAAGAATGGAATGTTTTATAGGATTCAGAAGACACCATCTTTAAAGGCAAGGATGGAATGTTTTATATGATTCAGAAGAGCCCATCTTTGAAGGCAAGGATGGAATGTTTTATAGGATTCAGAAGAGACCATCTTTAAAGGCAAGGAGGGAATGTTTTATAAGCTTCAGATGAGATCATAGTTGAAGGCAAGGATGGAATATTTTATAAGCTTCAGATTAGATCACAGTTGAAGGGAAGGATGGAATGTTTTATAAGCTTCAGATGAGATCATCTTTGAAGGCAAGGATTGAATATTTTATAAGCTTCAGATGAGATCATCTTTGAAGGCAAGGATTGAATGTTTTATAAGCTTCAGATGAGATCATCTTTAAAGGCAAGGATGGAATGTTTTATAAGCCTCAAAGCTTTTCATAGACAGGCTGGCATACTACTGAGCTAATAAACCTCTGTGGGAGCTGCTTGGAGTTTCCGTGGAGTCTCAATGTGCCTTCCATGGATGAGCTGGCTCTTAAAGCCGGCTCCCCGAGGGACTGCTTCCTTTATAGTTTGGTTGTTTCAAAGATATAAAAAGTCAAACTGGTACCTAACTGAGGAGCCAAAAAATGTCTGTCATTGATGAGCTGAGGTAAATAATCCCGATCTTTAAAAATGAGCCACGATGCCCATCAGACTGAGTGAGGCTGGATGGACAGAAAGAAAGCCATGATTTTATATAGTATCAGAACCACATCAGCTGAGGGGGCGGTCTTTAGAATACCAGGACAGAGTCCAGTCCAGATGGGCTCTGGACCCGGACCACCTCTGGTCCATTCTGAACTCTCAGGTATCAGACTGTTCTCACTGAAGAGTTCAGGATTACTCCTCTGTCCCGGGACAACCACTCCAGAGAGAAACCCTGTAAATGCACTGAACAAAGGTGCTGAGTGAGCATTTTCTAGCTTAGATAGAAGTAAATAAATAAACAAATAAATAAGTCTGTCTGAACAACAGTGGCAGTCTGGCTGATAGATGCGTCTCCTCTTCTTCTGTGGTGTTTTTGAAGCAGCTCTTCTGATGTCAGTCAGCCGCCATGTGAAAACTGAAGAACAATTCTTCAAACGGCTGGAGGGAAATGGCAGCGGAGTGAAAACCGCTGCTGTCTCATCAATAAAGGGTCAGGAGCATTGTTGTTTTACAGTTGGCGGGGGGTGGAGGACCGCCCCGGGGGGATACTCTGTGTTGGTGTGTCAGGATGTCAGCAGGGGAGCCCTCCATCAAACTTTAAGACAGTCATTTGCCACCTCATTACTAACATCCAGCCCACAGGCCTGGGACAGACCCTAGGTGGTCCAGAGAGAGAGAGCAGCCTCAGAGGTGAGGAGGAGTCAGATGGTGGAGATGATGATGATGATGGTGTCTCTCTCCCTCCTGAACCCAAACATACGTGTCTCTGCTGTCATGGTCTAGTCTGACCCTCTTCTCATGATTCTGAACACGCCTGACTCCTCCCACCCTGTTTCAGAGAGACAGAGTAGTCTCTGATCTGGTCTAAGAACTGTCTCCAAGTCTGTTTAACATTTATGAGTCCAGACCAGGACCCTCTGACGGACTACCCCGAGTGTTAGCAGACAGGGAAGCCCCAAACATGGCCGACATCATCACTGACTCATCCTGAGCCTTGATCAAAGAGGGAGGAGCCGCTACAGCACCTCCTCTGTCTGATGAAGATGGACCACAGTCTTCCTCACGCTGGTCTCTGGAGTCTCTGCTGTCGATCCTTTAACCCCACACAGCACCTGTTGTCTCACCGTCCAGGGTCTGAGTTTGGAGGGTTAAAATGACCAGCTGGACCTGTGCTCATGTCTGTGGTCACTCAGTAAAGGGTTAAAGTCATGAAATCAGCCAATCAGATCAGTGTAGGTGAGAACTGTTAGAGTGATGCAGACTGAGGGGGAGGAGTCAGGCCTAAAGGCCTAAACGCTGTTATTAACCAGGTCTCGTTCAGTGATTCCAGCACGTCTCTGTCATTGGTCCAGTCCCTGGATGCGAGCATGCAGCAGCAGGTTTTTTGTCAGAGGGAGGAGGAGCAGGACTCCCTTTTTCATCTCTCGTGTTGTCCCACAGCCTCTGTGGGCTCGAGCGAGGACAAAGGAGAGAAAATGCTGCATCCAGTTACAGGTGGTGGTGTCTCAATAGGCCCAAAGAGCAGCAAGCGGCCTTTGAACGCCACATGAAAGGAAGAAGGGACGGATGTGCGGGGATAGCGTCGTTTCTGTGACGGCAGCCGAGCGTTCAGATGTGCAGCTATGTGAGGAATCTCTCTCTCATGTCTTTGTGCCTCTCTGGCTCTCACTGGAGCAGGACGGCTCTTCTCCTTCCATGGTCGCGGCCGCTCACTCTCCCATGCCGTCGGGGTGTTGGGAGGCTTGTAGGACAAGACTGATGACACCGAGAGGGCGCCGCTCCGTGTTTAGAGAGCCAGGGGTGTAGCGTGTCCGACCTATTCATCACTGTCAATGCCATCTGCTGATCAATTAGAGGAGAACAAGAGGGCCAGTGAGTCAGAGCTGCAGGAGGACGGGGCCACACAGACCCCAGACCCCAGAGCCCAGACCCCAGACCCCAGACCCCAGACCCCCGAGCCCAGAGCCCAGACCATGTCCTACAGATACATCGGTTTATTGATCTTAGCTCATGCTAAATCCATCAGTTAGATCAGATGTGATTTTCAGATTAATCACTACAGCTAAAAAAAATGAACCGGACTTTGGGCTCAAGTGCACTCAGATCCAGGACCGGGCCCCTAATGTGTAAGCAGCCATAGTTAATTATCATGAAGATGTCAACACATTAGCAGATGTAACAGAACGTTTGCTGTGTTTCTACAGCGAGGGTGAACCGGGGCTAAAGTAAGAGAGTGGTACCATGGACATCCTGACCTCCCACCAAACCTGGCCTGGAACCCAGATGGCCTAGAATACCTCTGGATTTATTCAGGGACGGATAACATGGTTAAGAAGAGAAAGACAGAGAAAGTAGAGAGCAACTTATCAGAGTGGAGATGGTTCCATTCTCAGATATCATACAGGGGGAGGGCTCTGGTTCTGGTTCTGGCCCCTTTCTCTACTGTGGCACCGACTGGCCTGTTTTGATCCACCGTCAGGTCTTTGAGTTCAGATCCAAAGTAAAATGATCGGTCTTTGGGTGCCACAGTGTGTTTTGTTTTTATCCAGAGATGAGGGGGGTGGGGCTTGTTCACCTGGCCAGTAGAACCGCTACCTTCAGGTTACAGTTCCTGCAGAGGTTCCTGACTGGACCTCCTGGTTTAGAGTGGAGGGATGTGGCCAGCTTCATCTTCAGGCGTGTCAGTACCCTGGGGCTGGATGCTGCTCTGGTTTTACTGGTTTAAATGATTAAAGTTAAACAGGTTAGCTCAGTTTTATCAGCTGTTTTAAAATCATCAGCTCTCTTTAACCGGACCAGAACCAGAACTCTAACTCTCTGCTCTGGTTGTTGATGAAGCCTTTGGCTAGTGCTGCCTAGCTTGATGTGAGCTGCAGTTCCACTCCAGGACTGGTGGGGGTGCTGTGTAAGACCTGGATCTGTGGAAGCAGAGGCTCTCTGTGTCAGAGAGGAGCCTCCTACTGAGGTACAGTGAAGGAGGAGTCCAGCCAGACCCCGTAGAGGTTCTCCCTGACCTTCACCTGAGCCCTCAGCTTGATGACTTTGCTGGCCCGCTCCTGACAGGGAGAACAACAGATAAACTGACCCCTCATGGTTCTGATAAAAGGCCCTCTACATGAACATCATCAAAACAATCACCAGAACAAACCTGAACTACAGAGCTGAGTGTGGACCGACAGACTCAGAGGACTGACCCCACAGTGGAGGACCCTAAACAAGCCTCCCTTAAAACACGACCTGGTGACCTTCAGTGGAGAACTTCACACGCTGCTATTGCTATAAACGCTTTTAAATCTATAATCAGTGTCCTCTCTGTCTGAGAATGTTTTCACATTTTTACAGACTAACTGGTTTAACTGGTTTTCTAACAGGAGTTTTTAACCTTTTAGTCTTGTTTTTACCAGTTCAGTTTTTATCTCTGGGCTACAGAACAACAACAGAAACAAATTTAAGTTCCAACTTTTCAACTTTTTAACTGGAGAGACCAAAATGAACACAAGTATATACCCGAGTCAGAGAGACGGACTACAGACTGGACCTCAGCTGGATCCTGTGGTCCTGTGGAAGTGAACCTTAAAGCCAGGCTGGCTGGAGGTCTGCTTCCAAGGGACACAGGAAACATGGACGAGTTTGGGGAGATGTGAAGGGACGAAGAAATTCTGTGGAGAGGTTCTGATGGAGAACTACAATGTCAAAACTGTCTCAACTGAGTTTACAGTGTCGGAGGATCGTAAACCTTAAGTTCTGCCTGATAACATTTTCATTCTGTAAATAAAGGATTAGTTTTAACAAACGAATCTCCATGTTCTCATCTTCCCATGTTCTCATGTTCTCTGTGTTCTCATATTCTTCTGTTCTCATGTTCTCTGTGTTCTCATATTCTTCTGTTCTCATGTTCTCTGTGTTCTCATCTTCCCATGTTCTCATGTTCTCATGTTCTCATGTTCTACAAGTTGTCATCTTCCCATGTTCTCATGTTCTTATGTTCTCAGTGTTCTCATCTTCCCATGTTCCCATGTTCTTATGTTCTCCGTGTTCTCATTTTCCCATGTTCTCATGTTCTTATGATCTCATGTTCTCCATGTTCTCATCTTCCCATGTTCTCATGTTTTTATGTTCTCATGTTCTCATGTTCTCTGTGTTCTCATATTCTTCTGTTCTCATGTTCTCTGTGTTCTCATCTTCCCATGTTCTCATGTTCTTATGTTCTCATGTTCTTATGTTCCCATGTTCTCATGTTCCCATGTTCTCATGTTCTTATGTTCCCACATTCTTATGTTCTCATGTTCTCCATGTTCTCATCTTCCCATGTTCTTATGTTCTCATGTTCTCTGTGTTTTCATGTTCTTATGTTCCCATGTTCTTATGTTCTTATGTTCTCCATGTTCTCATCTTCCCATGTTCTAATGTTCTCATGTTCTCTGTGTTTTCATGTTCTTATGTTCCCATGTTCTTATGTTCTTATGTTCCCACGTTCTCATGTTCTTATATTCTCATGTTCTCATGTTCTTATGTTCTCCATGTTCTCATGTTCTTATGTTCCCATGTTCTTATGTTCTTATGTTCCCAAGTTCTCATGTTCTTAACTTTCCATGTTCTTATATTCTCATGTTCTCATGTTCTCATGTTCTTATGTTCCCATGTTCTTATGTTCTCATGTTCTCCATGTTCTCATGTTCCCATGTTCTCATGTTCTCATGTTCTCATGTTCTTATGTTCTCATCTTCCCATGTTCTCATGTTCTCCATGTTCTCATGTTTTTATGTTCCCATGTTCTTATGTTCCCATGTTCTCATGTTCTTATGTTCCCACATTCTTATGTTCCCATGTTCTCCATGTTCTCATCTTCCCATGTTCTTATGTTCTCATGTTCTCTGTGTTTTCATGTTCTTATGTTCCCATGTTCTTATGTTCTTATGTTCTCCATGTTCTCATCTTCCCATGTTCTAATGTTCTCATGTTCTCTGTGTTTTCATGTTCTTATGTTCCCATGTTCTTATGTTCTTATGTTCCCACGTTCTCATGTTCTTATATTCTAATGTTCTCATGTTCTTATGTTCTCCATGTTCTCATGTTCTTATATTCCCATGTTCTTATGTTCTAATGTTCCCAAGTTCTCATGTTCTTAACTTCCCATGTTCTTATATTCTCTTGTTCTCATGTTCTCATGTTCTTATGTTCCCATGTTCTTATGTTCTCATGTTCTCCATGTTCTCATGTTCCCATGTTCTCATGTTCCCATGTTCTCATGTTCTCATGTTCTTATGTTCTCATCTTCCCATGTTCTCATGTTCTTATGTTCTCATGTTCTCCATGTTCTCATGTTCTTATGTTCCCATGTTCTCATGTTCCCATGTTCTCATGTTCTTATGTTCCCACATTCTTATGTTGCCATGTTCTCATTTTCCCATGTTCTCATGTTCTTATGTTCTCATGTTCTCCGTGTTCTCATGTTATTATGTTCCAATGTTCTCATGTTCCCATGTTCTTATGTTCTTATGTTCCCACGTTCTTATGTTCTCATGTTCTCCATGTTCTCATCTTCCCATGTTCTCATGTTCTTATGTTCTTCTGTTCTCATGTTCTCCGTGTTTTCATGTTCTTATGTTCCCATGTTCTTATGTTCTTATGTTTCCACGTTCTCATGTTCTTAACTTCCCACATTCTTATGTTCTCATGTTCTCCATGTTCTCATCTTCCCATGTTCTCATGTTCTTATGTTCTCATGTTCTCCGTGTTGTCATCTTCCCATGTTCTCATGTTCTTATGTTCCCATGTTCTCATCTTCCCATGTTCTCATGTTCTTATGTTCTCATGTTCTCCATGTTCTCATCTTCCCATGTTCTCATGTTCCCATCTTCCCATGTTCTCATGTTCTTATGTTCTCATGTTCTCTGTGTTGTCATGTTCTCATGTTCTTATGTTCCTATGTTCTCATGTTCTCCGTGTTCTCATCTTCCCATATTCTCATGTTCCATGTTCTCATGTTCTTATGTTCCCACGTTCTTATGTTCTCATATTCTCCATGTTCTCATCTTCCCATGTTCTCATGTTCTTATGTTCCCATGTTCTCATGTTCTTCTGTTCTCATGTTCTTACGTTCCCATATTCTTATGTTCTTCATGTTCTCCATGTTCTCATCTTCCCATGTTCTCTGTGTTCTCATGTTCTCCGTGTTGTCATCTTCCCATGTTCTCATGTTCTCCATGTTCTCATCTTCCCATATTCTCATGTTCTTTTGTTCTCCTGTTCTCCATGTTCTCATCTTCCCATATTCTCATGTTCTTATGTTCTCATGTTCTCCCTGTTCTCATCTTCCCATGTTCTCTGTGTTCTCATATTCTTCTGTTCTCATGTTCTCTGTTATCTCATTTTCTTATGTTCTCATGTTCTTTGTTTTCTCATGTTCTTATGTTCCCATGTTCTCATGATCTTATCTTCCCATGTTCTCATGTTCTTATCTTCCCATGTTCTTATGTTCTCATGTTCTCATGTTCTTATGTTCTCATGTTCTCCATGTTCTTATCTTCCCATGTTCTCATGTTCTTATCTTCCCATGTTCTTATGTTCTCATGTTCTCATGTTCTTATGCTCTTATGTTCCCATGTTCTCATGTTCTTATCTCCCCATGTTCTTATGTTCTCATGTTCTCCATGTTCTCATGTTCCCATGTTCTCATGTTCTTATCTCCCCATGTTCTTATGTTCTCATGTTCTCATGCTCTTATGCTTTTATGTTCCCATGTTCTCATCTTCTTATCTCCCCATGTTCTTATGTTCTCATGTTCTCCATGTTCTCATCTTCCCATGTTCTCATGTTCTTCTGTTCCCATGTTCTCATGTTCTTATGTTCTCATGTTCTCATGTTCTCGTGTTCTCTGTGTTCTCATCTTCCCATGTTCTCATCTTCTTATCTTCCCATGTTCTCATTTTCTTATGTTCTCGTGTTCTCATGTTCTTATCTTCCCATGTTCTTATGTTTTCATGTTCTTATGTTCCCATGTTCTCATGTTCTTATTTTCCCATGTTCTCATGTTCTCATGTTTCCATTTTCTCATGTACTTATGCTCTTATGTTCCCATGTTCTCATGTTCTTATCTTCCCATGTTCTTATGTTCTCATGTTCTCATGTTCTTATGTTCTCATGTTCTAATGTTCTCCGTGTTGTCATCTACCCATGTTCTCATGTTCTTATGTTCTCATGTTCTCCATGCTCTCATCTTCCCATGTTTTCATGTTCTCATATTTCTATGTTCCCATGTTCTTATCTTCCCATGTTCTTATGTTCTCATTTTCTCATGTACTTATGCTCTTATGTTCCCATGTTCTCATGTTCTTATCTCCCCATGTTCTTATGTTCTCATGTTCTCCATGTTCTCATCTTCCCATGTTCTCATGTTCTTATGTTCCCATGTTCTCATGTTCTTATGTTTCCATGTTCTTATGTTCTCGTGTTCTCTGTGTTTTCATCTTCCGATGTTCTCATGTTCTTATCTTCCCATGTTCTCATGTTCTTATGTTCTCATGTTCTCCGTGTTCTCATCTTCCCATTTCGTCATGTTCTTATGTTGTCATGTTCTCCGTGTTCTCATCCTCCCATGTTCTCATGTTCTTTTGTTCCCATGTTCACATGTTCCTAAAATATCTCATGTTTTCATGCCTTGCTCTGATTCTTTTCAGCAGCAGAGATCCTTTTTACTGTGGCCTTCTTAATACCGTTGAACGTCCTTCTTCAGTAGTTTTCCTTTAGTTGAGCTCACCAGTAAACTAAGGGTCACAGGTGTCTGGGATTGGTGTCAATGATCCTCAGAGCCCTGAGACACAAAACCATCCATGAGTTTAACTGAGAAACAAAAAACTGAAGTTCATGACACAGAAAAATCATTATGAACGCGATATGACTACTGACAGTCTGATGCTGCAGGCAGCTCCATTAAAGGGGGAGACAGAGCAGGAGGAGGAGGAGACAGAGGAGGAGGAGGAGAAGGAGACAGAGTGGGAGGGGAAAGAGGAGGAGGAGACAGAGCAGGAGGAGCAGGAGGAGACAGAGCAGGAGGAGACAGGGCAGGAGGAGGAGGACACAGAGGAGGAGGAGGAGGAGAAAGAATGGAAGGAGACAGAGGAGGAGGAGACAGAGCAGGAGGAGACAGAGGAGGAGGAGACAGAGGAGGAGGAGCGAGAGACAGAGGAGGAGGAGAAAAAGCAGGAGGAGACAGAGCAGGAGGAGTAAGGGCAGGAGGAGCAGGAGACAGAGGAGGAGGAGAAGGAGACAGAGGAGGAGGAGACAGAGGAGAAGGAGACAGAGCAGGGGGAGACAGAGCAGGAGGAGATAGAGGAGGATGAGGAGACAGAGCAGGAGGAGACAGAGCAGGAGGAGGAGCAGGCAGAGGAGGAGGCGACAGAGGAGGAGACACAGTGGGAGGAGACATAGGAGGAGGAGAAAGAGCAGGAGGAGCAGGAGGAGACAGAGGAGTAGGAGGAGGAGACAGAGCAGGAGGAGACAGAGGAGGAGGAGGAGACAGAGCAGGAGGAGACAGAGGATGAGGAGACAGAGCAGGAGGAGACAGAGCAGGAGGAGGAGCAGGCAGAGGAGGAGGCGACAGAGGAGGAGACACAGTGGGAGGAGACATAGGAGGAGGAGAAAGAGTAGGAGGAGCAGGAGGAGACAGAGGAGTAGGAGGAGGAGACAGAGCAGGAGGAGACAGAGGAGGAGGAGGAGACAGAGCAGGAGGAGACAGAGGAGGAGGAGACAAAGGAGGAGGAGACAGAGCAGGAGGAAACAGAGGAGGAGGAGCGGGAGACAGAGGAGGAGACACAGTGGGAGGAGACATAGGAGGAGGAGAAAGAGCAGGAGGAGCAGGAGGAGACAGAGGAATAGGAGGAGGAGACAGAGCAGGAGGAGACAAAGGAGGAGGAGGAGACAGAGCAGGAGGATACAGGGCAGGAGGAGGAGGAGACATAGGAGGAGGAGACAGAGGAGGAGGAAACAGAGCAGGAGGAGACAGGGCAGGAGGAGGAGGAGACAGAGGAGGAGGAGACAGAGGAGGAGGCGGAGGAGACAGAGCAGGAGGAGGAGGAGACAGAGGAGGAGGAGACAGAATTTGAGGAGACAGAGGAGAAGGAGACAGAGCAGGAGGAGACAGAGCAGGAGGAGATAGAGGAGGAGGAGGAGACAGAGCAGGAGGAGACAGGGCAGGAGGAGCAGGAGACAGAGGAGGAGGAGACAGAGGAGGAGGAGAAGGAGACAGAGGAGGAGGAGACAGAGGAGAAGGAGACAGAGCAGGGGGAGACAGAGCAGGAGGAGATAGAGGAGGATGAGGAGACAGAGCAGGAGGAGACAGAGCAGGAGGAGGAGCAGGCAGAGGAGGAGGCGACAGAGGAGGAGACACAGTGGGAGGAGACATAGGAGGAGGAGAAAGAGCAGGAGGAGCAGGAGGAGACAGAGGAGTAGGAGGAGGAGACAGAGCAGGAGGAGACAGAGGAGGAGGAGGAGACAGAGCAGGAGGAGACAGAGGAGGAGGAGACAAAGGAGGAGGAGACAGAGCAGGAGGAAACAGAGGAGGAGGAGCGGGAGACAGAGGAGGAGACACAGTGGGAGGAGACATAGGAGGAGGAGAAAGAGCAGGAGGAGCAGGAGGAGACAGAGGAATAGGAGGAGGAGACAGAGCAGGAGGAGACAATGGAGGAGGAGGAGACAGAGCAGGAGGAGACAGGGCAGGAGGAGGAGGAGACATAGGAGGAGGAGACAGAGGAGGAGGAAACAGAGCAGGAGGAGACAGGGCAGGAGGAGGAGGAGACAGAGGAGGAGGAGACAGAGGAGGAGGCGGAGGAGACAGAGCAGGAGGAGGAGGAGACAGAGGAGGAGGAGACAGAATTTGAGGAGACAGAGGAGAAGGAGACAGAGCAGGAGGAGACAGAGCAGGAAGAGATAGAGGAGGAGGAGGAGACAGAGCAGGAGGAGACAGAGCAGGAGGAGGAGCAGGCAGAGGAGGAGGCAACAGAGGAGGAGGAGACAGAGGAGGAGACACAGTGGGAGGAGAAAGAGCAGGAGGAGCAGGAGGAGACAGAGGAGAAGAAGGAGGAGGAGACAAAGCAGGAGGAGACAGAGGAGGAGGAGACAGAGCAGGAGGAGACAGAGGAGGAGGAGACAGAGCAGGAGGAGGAGGAGGAGCAGGAGGAGTAGGAGGAGACAGAGCAGGAGGAGCAGGAGGAGCAGGAGGAGGAAGAGACAGAGCAGGAGGAGCTGGAATGGACAGGGCAGAAGCAGGAGGAGGAGGAGGAGGTGGAGGAGGAGGAGGAGGAGGAGTGAAGCAGGCGGGGATTTAGCTCTGCAGAGTTTTATAATGTAGGCCATGGCTCCCTTCTCAGTCTCCCTTAGGGAGAAGAATCTGAGGTCCGGAGGTCTGATCTCCACCCATGACACGCTAACATGTGATCGTGGTTTCTCCTGTCATCAGGAGTGAATGTGAGTGATTACTGTTGAGTTTTTTTAATTGCTATATAAATAAAGTTATTATTACTGTGTTCAGTATCCGATTAGACACTCCTCCACATCACAACACTCTACTGTAACATCCTCAGCTTTAACACCATGGTTCAGCCCTGTGGGCCGGTCTGACCTCCATCTGACTGTAGAGGAGACGGAGGGCTGTGATTGGCTGAGTAACAGACGCCGTCATAACACAGTAAAGAAAGCATGAATGAAGAGACAGCGGGAGGATGAAAGAGCTGGAGGAGGAGGAGAACTCTTTTCTTCTTCTGAGGAAAGAATCAGCAGCTGAAGGTAAAGAGGGCCTTTGCATGTCAGCGGGCTGCGTTCAAAAGACACACCTGTTGTTTGACCCGTCGCCGTTTATCCGTCCGTCCCTGTCCGTCTGTCTCACCACACGCAGACGCAACAAGGAGCACTTCAAACAAACCGCCACACCCACAAAAACACACAGCAGAGGAATAATAGCTGCAGAAAGAGTCAGAGCTGGAGTTATGGTGGAGATCCTCACAGTGTTCCCTCGACCTCTGACCCCTGTGAAGCTATGCTCATCCTTATATTTGTGCTGTAGCAGCAGAGGTCAGTGAGGATGCACGGCCTGCGGGAGCTGGGGATCAAACCCCCGACCGTTTAAGCAGCAGGACTGCTCTGGTTCTCTCAGGTCTGATCTCATGAATGAGCGTGCTCTAGATGCTGACTTGCAGACGAGCCGTGTTTTGACGGTCCTGCTGACATCTTTTGTTGTGGGAGTCTCTGAATGGTTGGTTGGCGGTGTTAGAGACATCAGAAACAGGCGGTAAAGGCGACCACATCACAGACAGCAGACACACAAAGAGCAGCTAACAGAGGGATCAGCAGACAACACGCTATGAGATCAAATAGAGATCTATAGACTCATCTTTAATCCCTGAGAGGTCACTGAAGTTTTGTTCTCTCCTCACTCTGAAGCTCCATGGACCAGTGAGAGGCTGGATGTGTGAGGAGCACTGATTTATAGCTCTCACTCTGGAGAAGGAGCTGATCCTGGTTGGTTCTCACTTCATCAGCGGGGTCAGGGGTTAGCTGGCTGCAGGTTAGGGTGTTAGCACGGTCGCCATTAGAAGAACTGCATCTGCAGCTACTCACCTGTTAGGAAAGCAGCCGCCGTACGCCGCTAACGTGTCATGGGAGAGCGTTAGCTCAGGGAGACAGACAGAGAAGGTTCTGGTGTTATTTACAGCCCATAGTAGCTGAGTTAGCTAAAAGCTAACATCCCACAGTACGGTAGACATTACTGACACCCAGCTGAGCTGGATCCTAGCTAAACTTCAGGTGTTCACCTGTGCTGGAGGAGCGGCCCAAGGCTGGTCTGCATCTGAAGAGGAGATCTGAGCTACATTCTTGTCCGTCTGCTGTAAGAATGAGTAAATGGACTAATGAGGACTCTGCTGTGTCAGAAGAGCCGCTAGTTTTGAGGCTTTAATAAAACTTCACACGAAACTCCTTCAGTGGAAATTTTAGTGTCTCGGTGCAATCGTACGAGTCCGTTAAACCTGAGGGAGGGGACTGGGTAAGAGCTAGGGACATGAAAATCAGTACAGGTGTGGATCAGGATCAGACCAGAGGACAAGTCTCTGGGTCCATCCTCTGAAATGTACAGGAAGTACACTACAAACAGCAGAAGGTCATATTTTGGTGTTTTTGGGCGGTTCACAGGTTTCATATTTTAATGAACTAGTCAGAGGGAGTTCATCTGATCATCCAGAATGTTTTTGCTCATACTCGACAACCTGGAGATGTGAATTAGTGCTGACTGTGAGTTTTCACCGCAGGGCGGGGCCACGACCACAGCACGAACTTTAAACACTTGTTTGTAAAATCTGTCTGCAATGAAAATTCACCAATAATGCCTTTAAACATTTTAATGATAATATCATTCATCACCAGACAGGAAGATCACACACTGATCCTGAATGCATCACTATCACTACTTTGTCACAGCGCCCCCTTCTGGCAAAGTCAACATTTCTGCTCCAGACATGCTGTATGTATTCAGCCCCCTCACACCATCCAGCCCAGGTTTATGGTTTTTTTCACAGGAAGTCTACGTCATTTCGCAGAAGGTCTATGCTGTTTCACAGGAAGTCTATGCTGTTTTGCAGGAAGTCTATGCCGTTTCGCAGGAAGTCTATGCTGATTCACAGGAAGTCTATGCCGTTTCGCAGGAAGTCTATGCTGATTCACAGGAAATCTATGCTGTTTCGCAGGAAGTCTATGCCATTTCACAGGAAGTCTACGCCATTTCCCAGGAAGTCTACGCCATTTCACAGGAAGTCTACGCCATTTCACAGGAAGTCAGTGGAAGTCTTCTATATATCTTCTGCTTTCTAACAAATCTTACATGATCAGGGTCTGCTCCTCAGATGTTAATGTGTATTTAAATGTGTACGACATGCTTTTGCTAATGCGCCCCCTGCTGTTAGAAAGCAGAAGCACCTCTCACCTGTGCCATGAAGTTTACCTTCCATGACAATAACAGTCTTTGGAGAATCAACATGCTTTCTCTGCTCTGCTGCTAACACCCACACTCCCATGGCCCTTCAGCAGCCATGGTTAGCCTTTTAATGTCTGTAGATGTGCATTCATGCTAATGAGCTCTAAATGTGTTTAAGCTAAAACGGGACAGATGTGAGCGTAAAGCTCGGTGTTCCACTGATGATAAAGTTTCTGTGGTATGGTGGGGCTGTTTTCTGAGCGGGAGAGGTGCTGATGGAGGAGATGAACATACATTGACTCAGTCAGAGAGCTTTCACTGAGAATGGTGTGGCTCTAAAATAAAGCAGAGTTTTCACTGAGAATGGTGTGGCTCTAAAATAAAGCAGAGAGCTTTCACTGAGAATGGTGTGGCTCTAAAATAAAGCAGAGCTTTCACTGAGAATGGTGTGGCTCTAAAATAAAGCAGAGCTTTCACTGAGAATGGTGTGGCTCTAAAATAAAGCAGAGCTTTCACTGAGAATGGTGTGGCTCTAAAATAAAGCAGAGAGCTTTCACTGAGAATGGTGTGGCTCTAAAATAAAGCAGAGAGCTCTCACTGAGAATGGTGTGGCTCTAAAATAAAGCAGAGCTTTCACTGAGAATGGTGTGGCTCTAAAATAAAGCAGAGCTTTCACTGAGAATGGTATGGCTCTAAAATAAAGCAGAGCTTTCACTGAGAATGGTGTGGCTCTAAAATAAAGCAGAGCTTTCACTGAGAATGGTGTGGCTCTAAAATAAAGCAGAGAGCTTTCACTGAGAATGGTGTGGCTCTAAAATAAAGCAGAGAGCTCTCACTGAGAATGGTGTGGCTCTAAAATAAAGCAGAGCTTTCACTGAGAATGGTGTGGCTCTAAAATAAAGCAGAGAGCTTTCACTGAGAATGGTGTGGCTCTAAAATAAAGCAGAGAGCTCTCACTGAGAATGGTGTGGCTCTAAAATAAAGCAGAGAGCTTTCACTGAGAATGGTGTGGCTCTAAAATAAAGCAGAGAGCTTTCACTGAGAATGGTGTGGCTCTAAAATAAAGCAGAGAGCTTTCACTGAGAATGGTGTGGCTCTAAAATAAAGCAGAGAGCTCTCACTGAGAATGGTGTGGCTCTAAAATAAAGCAGAGAGCTCTCACTGAGAATGGTGTGGCTCTAAAATAAAGCAGAGAGCTTTCACTGAGAATGGTGTGGCTCTAAAATAAAGCAGAGAGCTCTCACTGAGAATGGTGTGGCTGTGATATAAAACAGGTTTTTTGGTGTGAACTTTCTTATCACTGAGCTTTAGTAAAGTGATTTCCAGCAGCAGCCGGTCTGTTCCCGTCCAGCTGTGGCGTTTCTGTCCTTTGACCCTGCGGGAGTAGAGGAGGAGAGGAGAGAGGGGGACGTCGATCACCCGGGCACACGTGTTTGGCTGTGGGACCAGAGTCCGCCTGGTTTGGAGCTGTGGATAGCCCCAGGTCTTAAGTAGTCCCCCTCCCAATCACAGCCGCTGAGGCTGAGGATGCCTGCTTGGTCTAATCACCACAGGAAGTAGTCAGGAAGATCTGGAGCACATAAGGACTGATTGGCCTGACACAGACACGCTGTAGCAGCGGCGGCGGCGGTGGCGTGGCGGTGCCTTTGACCTGCTTCTCTGTATTTAGAGCCTTTGATTTCTGCCTCTCTTATTGTTCTGCTCCCAACCATGTCAACCATTCATGTCCCACCCTAAGCCTGCTTTACTCTCTCCTTCAGCAGCCTGGGATACCTGCACGGGGCGAGCGGGCTGGGGTGAGAGAGAGTATAGATGACATGCCGGGGCGGGGGCGGGGGTGTGTGATTGTGCAGCATTGACACATAAAGCAGTGTTTCTCAGTTTTCAGACGTGTCATTGAAGGTCCGCTTTGATATTTTAAGTAGGGATCACAACAAAAGGCCGACAAACAGCCGCAGCGCTGCTGGAGGACTAGCGCGGCGCTAATGGAGGTGCTGCATGGGCATGTGCCTCCTTAGGGACAGGTAGGGTTACCTGGGGAGGGATACTCACATACTCCTCTTCAGGACAAACCTCTGCACACTTTCAGCTCCGACATTCAGCATCTGCTGAGACTGTGAGGGTTAGAGAGGGTTCACACTTCAGCCCCTTTACACCAGAACACAGGAGGACCTGGATGCACCCAGGACCTCCAGCTCAGTCAGAAAACCATCTTCTAACACAGGAGTCCCTTGAACTGAACGTCTTCTTCGTTGTTTTGTCTGCCATATTAAACTGGCAAGTCTGTCACATTTATTTATTAACCTTTATTTAACCAACCTCATAAGAGGTACATAAGAGGATAAATATCAGCTATAATGATTAAATGGACGTCTTCTTTTCTGTATTTTGTAATAATATTTATCCATGATCTGTAGTTGCATGCTCTTGTCTCCACTACTTTATTCCTCCTCTGTGTGTCTCGCTGTTCTGTCCGTCCACGTTTAGCTGACCGATGAAGGAACATCTGATCGTGTTCTACCAGAGTCTGAGCAGAACGCTGACGTTCATCCGTGTTAGCATGGCTACGGTGTCTGCTATCACACCCAGAGCATTTCTAACAGCAGACGAAGAAGCTTCTACACCTGCGGCTCACCTTTCTTCTTCTTCATTGGTTGTTTATGAGCGGTTAGCTAAGAGGGAGGAGCTTTACTGCCCCCCAGATTACTGAATATACTGTAATGCTGCCGTCTCACTGATGTTTTCCTTCATTCAGACCAGTGACCTCACCAAACCCACAGAGGGACTCCAAGCACCAAACCAGGACACCCCTAGTTATCACAGCCTCTGGACCAGGTTCTCACTGACCCCCATGGCCCCCATTAGGGGTGGGAAATACTGATACCATACTTTAGAAGAAAGAATCAAACTTTCAGCAGGTAAATGAAAAAGATGTGTGCAGATATTTATTCAGAGAAAGTTCCACTCAAATATTTATGAAGGTAAACAATGAAATAAATAATTACAGCACAAAAAAGTCTAAATATGAACAACATAGAAACGCCCAAATCATCCTCCTGTTGAATAATTCAGCCACCTAGAGCTACAGCTCATATTTACGTTTTCAGGTTTGGGGTTCACACGCACTCAGGAAGGGGTGCTGAGGTCTGTTACTGTTGTATCATCGGCCCCCATAGTCACATGGTACGGCAGGATAGACATGATTGGTCTCCAAAGTCATGTGACCCCGACAGGAAAGGCAACGCCGTCTGGAGGAGAGAGAGAGGGAAACGGTTGGTGGCTAGAGAGGTCGGCACCAAAGACTGTAAATACGGATTCATCGATACTCCAACCGCTACCCCCCTGTGGCTGGGCCCCTGAAGCCCCTCCCCCTCCCCCCAGTCTGATGTGCGTGTATTTAACCGTGATTCTGTCTCTGTGTCGGTCAGGGCCAGACACATCTATCGAGGACAGACATTCTCATTGGACCCTCTCTGACCGCCTTATTGTCTGCGGCTGAAAGCGGTGGCGTCCTGACGACAGCGGCTCCTCCTCTCAGCCTCCTGTTGGTTCCCAGTCTGGAAACAGGAAGAGGCCGTGTTTATGGGGGAATAATTAGCATTCTAGTGTCACACCTCCTCACTGAGGTATGCAGAGCGGTCTGCTTCTCATTAGACGGCCCACCGTGCTGCTCCATCCATGAGGCCCGTTAACACCAGCGAGTCTACCAGCAGACGCCTGACATGATCTAGCATCTCCGTCAGACCGGTCTGCAGACCCCTGACCCCACCCAGCATCTCCATCAGACCGGTCCACAGGTTCTAAAGGAACATGGAGAGGGCGTCCTCTAACATCTGTCTGAATGTGGGACGGTCTGAGATCAGTAAATCTGGGACTCTGGGTTTTTCCCAGTTTAAAATGTGACTCTGAGTCAACCATCAGCGTCTCCACTCCTGGACAGTCTCAGAGACCCACTGACCTCCGGTCCACAGGCGGATCTTTGAAATGTTCTCGTCTGCACCGCGATGGCGTTCTCTCTAACCGGAGACACTGATAGGATGTCAGCCTGGCTGCACGCACGGAGACTGAGGCGGGAGGAGTCAGTGGGATCCTTTGACCCCTCCTGATCATGGATGTTGGACATGTTTGACCAGCTACAGCCAGAGAGCCAGCTGCATGCTGGGAACTCCTACAGCTCAGCATGGCAGCTAGAGGCTGTCTGCAGTCACATGACCCTGATGAAGGTTAGTCTGGTCCAGGATGGTCACTTCATTTATCAGCCAGGGGTTAAAGACGAGCAATGATTGGTCTCCAAAGTCATGTGACCCCGACGCGGAGCCGTGGAGGAAAGCCCGACCCACACAGAGGAGACCCTGACCATGGCTAATCATCAAAACTCTGACATCAGCAGGACAAGAAGACCCAAAAACCACATGAACACCAGAACCACAGTCAGAGGAAGATCACTGAAGAAAACCAGGAGATTTCAAAGACTGGGATCTGAGGGGTGCTGTCAGAGCTTAACGTCGTAGCTGCTCCCTTCATCACGGTTCAGCTGGCCTCACCATCAGAGTTCATGACAGAGAGATCAAGGTGGAAATAAGGGTCCAAATATGTGATGTGTAGGTAAAATCCTGAATTCAGAGCTGGCATAGGATTAGAGCATATCGTACGCTCTCTTTCAGGTTGGTAGATGTGGATCACTGTAGATCCGGGTTCCTCTGTAAGCAGGTTTGGTAAATGAGGGCTGAGGAGGAGGAGGCGTTCATGGGTAGATGTGTAAGCAGAGGTTAGAAGTTTCTCCCTCCGTCAGTCTGGTTTCTTCCTCGCTCAGACTTCACTGGTGTGTGACGTTCCCATGTTTGTACCCACTGAGGAGGAAAACACCCGCCTTTATGTGGACTGGGTCTAGACCCAGACTTCTGCCAGCTGTCTGGTGTATGTTCTCCTTAAACTCAGGGTTAGCTGATGTGTGGATGCAGCAGGGAACGTTCAGGAGGATTCCTCCTCTGTGAGCTGGAGGAGGTGACGGCTGGTGTAAGAGCGTGACAGAACCCGTTCGTTCCTCTTCGCACTAACGTTAGCGGACAGACGGCCAAAGTTTCCCTCTTCAGCTGGTTCTCTGTGTTTTTAAAGTCTCCTCTGTCAGACCCAGCTCTCTCTAAAGCTCCAGGACTGAGTCCTGATGAGAACAGGAGTCTGTGAAAGGGTTTTGTATGTTTTGTTGGAGCTGAGGTGTGTGTCTATCACAGCCATTGATGGCCTCTAGAGTTTCATTCTCCACAATCATTCTCCTGTTAGAAGGTGCAGCCGCTCTGCAGGCATCTGAAACCTGCAGCTAACAATCAAAGAGCTGCAGGAGTATAGGACAGAGCTATCAGGTTACAGAGAGAGAGCGAGTGAATGAGAGACAAAGAGTGACAGTACGAGAACCACAGAGAGGTGGGAGAAAGAGAAAGGGAGAAAAACAGCAGAGTTTGAGTGTTCCTGTAGAGGCTCCATGGTCTGTATCTGCTCTCCAACAGGAGCTCTCACAGTCAGAAGGTCATAGGTCGTCTAAATCATGTACCTAACTCTGCTTTCAGACTGATATCTGTGTGGAAACCCACAATATACAACACATCAGGAACGCTGACAGCTCCACATGTTGGTGGTTGTTCATGTATGACGTCACTAACAGGTCAGAGAGTTGGTCTGGAAATATTTCACATCTCTGGGCAACAACCCCTACATCGCTGATCATCAACTGGCGGCCCAGGGGCCACATCAGGCCCCCCGAAGCATCCTGTCCGGCCCCGAAAGATCGTTAAATTCAGAAAAGGAGGAAATGAAGATTTTCAGAGTATCCTTTGGCTTTAAATGTCTGCAGCTGTTAAATCTATCGCACAAAAATAACATTGAAATAGTTTTAGAAAGACTGAACATTTGATCTGTTTTTACAGAGATTTACTGTCATTATTAGTAAGTATTTTAAAAAGGGTTAAGGTTGGCAGAAGAGCTGCAAAAATGACCTGATAAAGTGGTGAAAAGAGGTTAAAATGTGGCAAAAAAATTGTAAAAGAGGACAAAAGGCACAAAAGGTACCAGAAATTGGTTACACATGGCAAAAACATGGTGCAAGAAAGAAATGAAAAGGGTTCAAAATGGAAAAATTGATAAGAGTGGCACAAAGGGGATAAAACGTGCAGGAAAAGTGGTTAACATTGGGTTAAAATCTTTCCAAAATTGGGTTAAAGAGGCAACAATGGGCAAAAGTATCAATGATGGCTGAAAAGTGGGAAGAATCGGTTTAAAAGTTGCAAAAATGTTTTAAAAAAGTAATGAAAAGGGGTTAAAGAGTGGCAAAATAGAAGAAAAGTGGCAAAACTTGGATAAAAGTGTCACAAAGGGGGTAAAACATGCAGGAAAAGGGTTCTGAATTGGGTTAAAATCTTTCAGAAATTGTTTCAAAGAGGCAAAAAGTATCAAAAATGGGTTCAAAGTGGGAAAAAGTGGTTAATATAGTTGCTAAATGGCAGCTGTGGAGGCCGTTCTCTGTGATTTCAGGGGTCCGGGGTCTGCTGTCAGGTCTGCTGCGTTAGGATAACAGCGATCCATCTCACTGCTAATGAAGAAAATAAAACATTTCTTTAGTTTAGTGTATTTAAAGTCCAGCCCCACAGTTTCTGTTGAGACTAAATCTGGCCCTGGTGCAGATGTGCTTGATGACCCCTGCCCTACGTGGTGTTTGTGAGGGGCGGAGCCTTCAAACATGTGGAAGGTGATTGGATGAACATTCAGTACAGGCCAGTCAGAGCAGCAGAGCAGAACAGATGATTCTGATTGGTGCAGAGACGATGATTATAAACGATGCACTGATTTTACAACATCAGCCACAGCAGCGGTTCTCAACCTTGGGGTCGGGACCCCTTTTGGCATCCTGGGACACTGGGAGAGGGTCTCCAGATGTCCTGACAAAACTATGAATATTTTCAAATCATATGGCTGCCACTTTACACAAATTCTGCCAAATATCATTAATATTAACCCTTTACATCCGTTTTTCCACCAGTTTTACCACATTTTTCCTTTAAAACCAGTTTTTGTCCATTTTAACCTTTCCACCACTTTTTTTCCTGCCGGTTTTCTGAACCAATTCGTGACCCTTCAGAATAATGATTGACCCATTTTTGCCACCATTAACCCCTTTTTTACCACTTTTTACACCCAGTATTTCCCATTTTAACCACATCCCACTGTCTGTTACCCATTTTTGCTAGTTTAACTACTATCTGCCTATTTTTCTTTCTCAGTAACTCTTTATTGCCAGTTTCTATCAATTTTTCAACCTGTTTCACCAAATGTTCGCCCATTTTTGCCACTTTAAGCCATTTGTGCTACTTTTAAATCCACCCTCACCACCTTTCCGCCATTTTAGCCATTACTAACCCATTTTAGACTTTTCAACCCACATTAGTTCTTTTTCTAACAAAGATTTACATTTTAGAGGCTGTTTACTACAAAAAGAGATGTGTTTCTATGGTAAGAGTGGTGATTCTTTCAGGTTGAATATAAAATAAGGACATCACTGCATCACTTTGGTTAAAGGTGTCTTCTAAATGACATCGTAGCATTTGGCTGACCTCCATGGTCCCCCTGTTTGGCTGGGCCCCAGAAAGCTCTCCAGCCCCCCCCGCCAATGGACGGCCTTGTCATAGCTGTCCAACCACCCTCAGGTCCAGTGCTCTGAAGAACAGGTGATCAAGGAGACGGGACCATCCGAAGAACCTACAGATAAAAGCAGCAGAGCGTGGCGTGCAGCATGATCAGCACAATGATCCTCTTTTCACAAAGGCTGGTAGACCAAACCGTGAAACCTAGCGTGGAGTAAACTCCATCAGCTGGTCTACAGTCCATCCAGGATTGTTGACCATCACTGGAGCCATCTGAGACACCAGTCAGATGTTCCAGGGAGGTTCTGTGTTCTTCTTTTCACCCTGAGACTAACTAGAAAGTTAGCTGACCTTTGAACCCTACATCCTAGCCTCCTGCGTTCCCTCCTCCTTCAGTCAGCTGTCTTTGGCGCTCCAACGACGCCATCCTCGCTTTCACAGCCATTACACAGAACGTTCCAGTGAGCCTAGAACCCGGGCCACTTTCACTGGTCTCCACAGCGGTGGCCTGATGTGGCCCCCGGGCCGCCAGTTGATGATCAGTGGACTAAAGGGTTATGATCTGATCAGACGGCTGCTACCATCCACCGCCGCCACTGTTTACACGACTGGAGTCACTTCACCTAAACCACATCTGTAGCTCCGCCTCCTCCTCCTCTACTGATGCTGATTGGTCCGCTTATTCTCATGGATCTGTTCAGTTCATCAGCTGTCCCACTGCAGGGCCCGAGATCTCCATAGAAGCCTCTAACTCCACGGCAAATCCACGACTCTGAGTCCGTTATAAAGGTTCGGTGCTCTTGGGCATCTCCATCTCCCGAGGGTTAAATTCAGGTTTTTCAGTCAAACTTTAAGGACGTTATAAACATAAAAGTCTGGTATTTTCCAGCTCAGACCCGGACTAATGTGCTCACACTGAGTTTTCTCCGCGGACCCGCCGGCTTACGTTGAAAATTCTCTCCTTGTTGGAAACATTTAAACCCCATTAACCGTCCAAAGAGCCGCCAGAGCCTCCTGAACGGGCCGAGCTGGATGAAAGAGAGAGGAAAAGAGTTGCCAATTTGTTTGCCGTGTGCTGGAACTGTACAGACTTCTTTCTGAAGCGGCTGACAAGCAGGTGAGATCAAAGTCTCGGGGACAAAAGAGACTCAGTGGCGATTTGTCAGGGGAAGAGAGGCAGCGGCCGGGTTCAGCCCTCTGATCAGCGCCTCACCAAAGAAAGCTGCCCATGAGAAAAAGTACAGCAGAAAGGGTTCAAAGGTCATTTTGATTTGCTCTGGATTACTGGTACCTCCTTTTCCCCCGCTAAAGAAAAGGACCTGGCTAATAACCTTTGTATTATGGCAGAAAAGAAACCCTTTTGTGCCCCGAGGGTTTTTGGGGTGGTGGGGGGTTTGGGGAGGTCAATTAAAAAAGGAGCCCTGAAATTCTTTCCTTCATTCACGGCTGCAGGAGAGAAAAGGGGAAAGTTAGAAAGTATGCTTTGGGCTTTGGATTCATCCGTCAAGTGGCCGATGACAGAGTGGACGTATTTTAGTTTGGTAAATAAGCACCAGCGCCGACTCTCTTCTAGGTGCAGGTATGAGAGCGAGCAGAGAGCAGAGCTGGGGTCTGAGCGCTCCGGCCACATGGGGAGGCAGTCAGGAATGTGGGGGCGCGGCGTAATGTGAACTGGAAGGGCTCCATGGCCGAATTCAAGGACCAATTAGCCAACTGTGCATTGTGAGGTCCAACTTCCAACCAGTGGGATATTCTCCACCAAACAACTGGAGCCCTGAACTCCTGTCAGCTGGTCTCCTGTGAGGCTGCAGGTGAAGTCTACACACCCATTAAAGCCTCAGCACGGTGAACGGTTCCCTGGTTCTAGAGTCCAGACTGAAACTTTATCAGGACTGGTCTTAGACTTCTCTGTCTGATCTTCATCTCAGTAACGACCCATCATCATCATCAGCTCCAGCAGCACAGCTCTGCTAAACTCCACCAGCCACTTCCTGTCCTGCTGAAACCACAGAGACTGGAGTTAAATATTGATCCTCAGGTGATTACACGGCAGTTATTGATGAAGAAGAGGGAGAGGAAGAGGAGAGAACAGCAGCTGAAGAGAAGAGATCAGATCTCAGAGTACACTCTGTCTTTCTGTAGACATTACTACCCAGTGGACCAATCACAGAGCTGCAAGGTTCCATCAAAGAGGAGAAATGTGGGTTAAAAGGAGACACATCAGGATTCATGACTGGACCACTCAGAAATTAGCACCTACAGAGGGCCACCGCAGGTCACGTCAGACACTCATTGGTTGATTGGTTGTGACGCTTCTGTTCCTTCTCCAGCATAGTCTTAGAGGAACATTCTGTCGTTTCTCACATCAGGCTCTGCAGTTATGATCTGTGGTTAAAGACCTGCACATGCAGACCTCTGTCTCCTAGTTAGACCTCCTACAGGACTTCACACTGGAGCTGGTCTCTATAACAGGGGCATCCAGACCTTCAGTCTGGGACCCCTAAAGTAACGGAGTCTTAGACAGCCCCACTTTTGGAATCACAGCTTAAGAATTCACCAGTCAGAGCTGACACGCTGCAGCCGTCAGCCTGAAAAGGTCTTCACCTGGTCTAGGGGTGGGTACCTAAGCTGGTCTAGAATGATCTCTGGTTCACCGTCTGAATCTGTGAGCACTCTCGTCACATGACACGTGAAACCTGACTCTTGTTCCTCTGCACGGAGCAGACGACGACGTATTGGCTCAAACAGCGGGGAACACCGGTGACACGGACCAACATTCCAAGCCTTCTTCTCCTGAATTTTCCCAGCCGGGAACTAATTTTTCTGATTTTTCTGGCACCACATGAATGCAGCAGGGTCACAAATGCTGCACTGAGGTCACAGATGGGACTAACCATGCTCCGGTTCATCTGGGTCGGTCCAGAATCAGGTTTACTGGCGTCACAGCGGTCTGAATAAGTGAGTTAGAGTTAAAGATGGAGGTGAACACTGAGAGGGTGATTCCTGATGTTTCACTCAGATTAAAAACCAAAACAAGCGTCTCCTGAGGTACAGATCTGTGTTTTTGCATCACAAATTGGGAGCGCTTGCCCTCCTTATTGCTGGGATGCTTTGTGGGCGGCGTGGAGGGGAGCGTAATTAAAATAGTTTCTGAGAGAAACAGCGCACCACATCTGAGGTTCCACCCTCTTCCAGCATCTAACCACATCAAGAGCGTCTCACTTGGAGAACAACCTCTGCTACACACGGCCCGCTCATGTTCTGGTGTGCTGTCTGACCGGACGGCGCTCTCTCAGGCACAAACGTGCACACATCGCTAATTAAAAGAGCTGATCAGGGGGGTAAATAGAGTGACAGAGGCAGCCAGCGGGGTGATGTATGGGAGGGGAAGACAAATTAACCGTCGGCTCTCTGGGGGATTCTCAGCAGAGGCCTTCATGGCAGCCATGGAGCAGCGCCAAAGGGCAGAGAGATTTGTAGATGATGGTGCTAATTACCAGAATGCAAACCATAATGCGACCAAGATGGAAGCAATTTAGGCAGTAGTCATTTAGCCTGCTGCTCTTCCGCCCACCGGCTGCTGCCTCGCCAGAGCCGGGGCATTAGGATGGGAAAAGTCTGGGACCATCCATCGCTTAGGAGGAACGCACATGGAGCCGGCTGTGTGACCCAGAATCCATTTTTTTTTTAGTCTGGATGAAGACGGTACAGGTCAGGAGGAGGGACAAAAGACAGGAGGAAAAGGAGCAGTCTAATTCAGGTCCACCTTAAGATCTCTGCAGACCAGAACCTCCAGACTCTGATATCAACCTCTGCAACCCTAACCCTGCAGGGACCGACTCACTGTGCCAAGCACCTGTTAGACCAGGATAAGACCCTGGAAGGGTTAGACCAGGGTAAGACCCTGGAAGGATTAGACAGGGATAAGACCCTAGAAGGGTTAGACAGGGATAAGACCCTAGAAGGGTGAGACCAATTAGACCCTAGAAGGGCTAGACACGGATGAGACCCTAAAAGGGTTAGACAGGGATGAGACCCTAGAAAAGTTAGACCAGGAAAAGGCCCTAGAAGGGTAAGACAGGGATAAGACCCTAGAAGGGTTAGACAGGGATAAGACCCTAGAAGGGTGAGACCAATTAGACCCTAGAAGGGCTAGACACGGATGAGACCCTAAAAGGGTTAGACAGGGATGAGACCCTAGAAAGGTTAGACCAGGAAAAGGCCCTAGAAGGGTAAGACAGGGATAAGACCCTAGAAGGGTTGGACAGGGATAAGACCCTAGAAGAGTGAGACCAATTAGACCCTAGAAGGGCTAGACACGGATGAGACCCTAAAAGGGTTAGACAGGGATGAGACCCTAGAAAGGTTAGACCAGGAAAAGGCCCTAGAAGGGTAAGACAGGGATAAGACCCTAGAAGGGTAAGACAGGGATAAGACCCTAGAAGGGTTAGACAGGGATGAGACCCTAGCAGGGTGACACCAATTAGACCCTAGAAGGGCTAGACAGGGATGAGACCCTAGAAGGGGATAAGACCCTAGAAGATTTAGACAGGGATGAGACCCTAGAAAGATTAGACCAGCATAAAACCCTAGAAGGGCTAGACAGGGATGAGACCCTAGAAGGATTAGACAGGAATGAGACCCTAGAAGGATTAGACCAGCATAAAACCCTAGAAGGGCTAGACAGGGATGAGACCCTAGAAGGATTAGACAGGGATAAGACCCTAGAAGGGCTAGACAGGGACGAGACCCTAGAAGGATTAGACAGGAATGAGACCCTTAAAAAGTTAGACCAGGATAAGACCCTAGAAGGGTTAGACAGGGATGACACCCTAGAAGGATTAGACAGGGATAAGACCCTAGAAGGGTGAGACCAATTAAACCCTAGAAGGGCTAGACAGGGATGAGACCCTAGAAGGGGATAAGACCCTAGAAGAGTTAGACCAGGATAAGACCCTAGAAGGATTAGACTTGGATAAGACCCTAGAAGGGTTAGACAGGGATGAGACCCTAGAAGGGCTAGACAGGGATGAGACCCTAGAAGGATTAGACCAGGATGAGACCCTAGAAGGATTAGACAGGGATAAGACCCTAGAAGGGTGAGACCAATTAGACCCTAGAAGGGCTAGACCAGGATAGGGTTAGACCAGGACAGGGTAAGACTGAGATGCCTCACCTTCATCGTGGTTGATTAAAGTCATGTTGGTCACAACCGCTCTCAGGGCCGTAGAAATCTGACTCAACTCTAAAAATGAAGGATGAAGGATGATTTTTATGACTCCTGGTGGTATGATTATCATTATTATCATGATTATAATAATAATAATTATTAATATTTTAATTTTTAATATTTTTATTACCATTGTTATATATTATTATTATTATTGGTATTATTGTCATTATTTATTATTACTATTTTTGTTGTTATTATTATTATTATTATTATTATTTATCATTATTATTATGATGATGATGAATTTATTATTTGTTTATTTTTATTTGTTAGTTTAGCAGTGGTGGACGTCCATGTGGCTGCAGGGAGATGCTGGTCTGGATTAACCAGAGGGAGTAATCAATAAAGCAGGAGATGAATGAGATGAATGAGATGAATGAGATTAATGAGATGAATGAGGTGAATGAGATGAATGAGATGAATGAAGTGAATGAGATGAATGAGATTAATGAGATTAATGAGATGAATGAGATGAATGAGATGAATGAGATGAATGAGGTGAATGAGATGAATGAGATGAATGAAGTGAATGAGATGAATGAGATGAATGAGATGAATGAGATGAATGAGGTGAATGAGATGAATGAGGTGAATGAGGTGAATGAGATGAATGAGATGAATGAGGTGAATGAGATGAATGAGATGAATGAGATGAATGAGGTGAATGAGGTGAATGAGATTAATGAGATGAATGAGATGAATGAGGTGAATGAGATGAATGAGGTGAATGAGGTGAATGAGGTGAATGAGATGAATGAGATGAATGAGGTGAATGAGGTGAATGAGATGAATGAGATGAATGAAGTGAATGAGATGAATGAGATGAATGAGGTGAATGAGGTGAATGAGGTGAATGAGATGAATGAAGTGAATGAGATGAATGAGATGAATGAGATGAATGAGATGAATGAGGTGAATGAGGTGAATGAGGTGAATGAGATTAATGAGGTGAATGAGGTGAATGAGGTGAATGAGATGAATGAGATGAATGAAGTGAATGAGATGAATGAGATGAATGAGGTGAATGAGGTGAATGAGGTGAATGAGGTGAATGAGATGAATGAGATGAATGAGGTGAATGAGATGAATGAGGTGAATGAGGTGAATGAGGTGAATGAGATTAATGAGATGAATGAGATGAATGAGGTGAATGAGATGAATGAGGTGAATGAGGTGAATGAGGTGAATGAGATGAATGAGATGAATGAGGTGAATGAGGTGAATGAGATGAATGAAGTGAATGAGATGAATGAGATGAATGAGGTGAATGAGGTGAATGAGGTGAATGAGATGAATGAAGTGAATGAGATGAATGAGATGAATGAGATGAATGAGATGAATGAGATTAATGAGATGAATGAGGTGAATGAGATGAATGAGATGAATGAGATGAATGAGATGAATGAAGTGAATGAGATGAATGAGATGAATGAGATTAATGAGATTAATGAGATGAATGAGGTGAATGAGATGAATGAGATGAATGAGATGAATGAAGTGAATGAGATGAATGAGATGAATGAGATGAATGAGATTAATGAGATGAATGAGGTGAATGAGATGAATGAGATGAATGAGGTGAATGAGATGAATGAGATGAATGAGATGAATGAGGTGAATGAGATGAATGAGATGAATGAGGTGAATGAGATGAATGAGATGAATGAGATGAATGAGATGAATGAGATGAATGAGGTGAATGAGATGAATGAGATGAATGAGGTGAATGAGATGAATGAGATGAATGAGATGAATGAGATGAATGAGATGAATGCATTAACTGAGGACCTGAATGAGATCTGGGTTTGCTGTCTAAATGAGTGTTTATGTTAAAAGTACAGATGTGATGTAAACATGTTAAAGCTGAGCTCAGACTAATAGACCATGTTTCAGGGGTCTTTGTGTCCAGGTGGTTTTCAGCTCTGAGCAGTGAGGTAGAATTAAAGTTCTGTTTCCGGTCCATCCCTTCTGAGTGAAATCCTGATCCTGGTTTATCAGCTCTCAGATGTTCTCAGAGTTCTGCAGGGTTCTTAGATGAAACTCCCAGGGTCGGGTCCAGATCTGTTCCTCAGAGTGGTGGGTGGGGGAGGCCCCCTGTCCTGGGACAGCATGAATAAAAGCAGACATGCGCAGTTGATGTTTTGTTTATCAGCTTTAGCATGAAACGTCCTGTCATCAGTCTCACCTCAGGAATTACACGCTCAACCTCTCGTTTGATGCCTACCCCGCCCACTCGTGTGACGTCACGCCCATGTGGGCATGTAGTTGTGATTAGTAGTGTCCCAGCTCGGGCTCAGATGAAACTTTTTATTCCCATTGATCCGCTGAGGACATAAACGCCTTTTTTTGTCGTTGAAGTGTCCTGGTCCTCCTGAGGAGCCGTCCACAGGTGGGGGGTGGGGGGGCTGAGCTCACCTGTAGCTGCCTCAGCCCACCTTCATCAGTCTGGATGTCAGGTTGGTCTTGGAGCAGACCTCAGAGCCTGTGTGTAACTTTATCCAGGCTGCAGTCTCTCTCTTCACACGGGGCTGATACCTCCAGCCTCCCCCTTCCTTTGTATCACTCGGTCTGAGTTCAGCCTATTGTCGCCACCAGCCTCTTTTATTGGTGCCTCAGTCTGAGCTGGAGCTCTCAGTCAGACCCGCAGGAAGGCTCTCAGGAGGCGAGGAACGGATCCGGCTCGCTCGGGGGCGGCTGCTGTCTCGGATGTGATCCAGGCTGGGGCTCCGACGCTTCGCGGACTCTTTGATGGGACCCTCGGGCACGACCTCCCTGATTTTTCTCCCCAGTCGTCTGTCCCTGGCCATGCCACAATGCTGATGCTTCCTCTGCTGCTCTTTCTGCTCAGCCTGTCGGATCCCGTTAGTCCCCGGGCCCGCTGCTCCCCGGCCCAGGCCCCCTGCGACCCCCGGCAGCGGAGGGACGCCGGGGGCCGCGGAGGAGTGTACGAGCACCTCGGAGGAGCGCCGAGACGGAGGAAACTTTACTGTGCCACTAAATATCATCTCCAGATCCACCAGAACGGCAGGATCGACGGAACTCTGGAGGAGAACAACCCGCTCAGTGAGTACGGTGCGCTTTTACGCACGGACAGCGGCACGCGAGGGGGAATGTTGGAAATAAGAGGGTTCAGTTTCATTTAAAGATGGTTATATGGGAAAATACAGACATTTTATTCTAAATATTCATGAATTAAATGAGGTCTCTGGAGCTCTGAGGGTGCGTAAAAACTCCACAGCGCGTCTTTATTTCATCTTTTATCCGGTTATTTCTGCTTTTATTCCCGCTGCTGCTGAGCGTGTGCAGCAGCATTACTACACTTTCTGTGGTTTGCAGGTTTCGCGCTCTTCAGTCTTGGCTGTGGACGGTGTTTTTACTGGATGTTTAGTCTGTAGAGGACTAAGACTGTCCCTCCTGGGACTCTGAAGTCCTCCTGAATGTGCTGTGGCTGTCAGCTCCTCCATGCAGGTTAATCTCTACTGACAAAGGCGCTGTCCTAACGGATGTATTTATCTAATCAGAGCTCATTAGAGGCTCTTCACAGCCTCAATGGGCCATTCACTAATCAAGCACTGATTAACACAGCCAATAAACACGCGGCACGGGGCGCGAGCCTGCAGAGACAACTGGAAACGAAGATTATTGGCTGTTATTGATAGAGCAATGAGAGGAAAGGAGGCAGGCCCTGCCTTCGGATGGTTTTATACTTACCTGTAGAGGCAGGACCCCGACCCTGCAGAGGCAGACCAGGAGACCTGAAGACATGAAGACCAGGGGACCTGAACACCGCTCAGCAGTCCCTGCAGAAACTGAAATGTTACAGGATATCTGCCTTTAAAATGATTATGTCATGTTTGAATGGATCCTCTTTGATTCTAGTCTGTGTCTGAACACTTTTAGCCAAAATGCCAGGGTCTCTCTTAGGTCTCCATGGTCTCTCGGAGGTCTCCAGAGTCTCTCTGAGGTCTCCATGGTCTCTCGGAGGTCTCCAGAGTCTCTCTGAGGTTTCCAGAGTCTCTCTAAGGTCTCCAGAGTCTCTCTGGGGTTTACAAGGTCTTCTTGAGGTCTCCAGGGTCTCTCTGGGGTTTTCAGGGTCTCTTTGATGTGTTCAGGGTCTCTCTAAGGTCACAAGAGTCTCTCTGAGGTCTCCAGAGTCTCTCTAAGGTCTCCAGAGTCTCTCTGAGGTCTCCAGAGTCTCTCTGAGGTTTTCAGAGTCTCTCTGAGGTCTCCAGGGTCTCTCTGGGGTTTACAAGGTCTTCTTGAGGTCTCCGGGGTCTCTTTGGGGTTTTCAGGGTCTCTTTGATGTGTTCAGGGTCTCTCTAAGGTCACAAGAGTCTCTCTGAGGTCTCCAGAGTCTCTCTAAGGTCTCCAGAGTCTCTCTGAGGTCTCCAGAGTCTCTCTGAGGTTTTCAGAGTCTCTCTGAGGTCTCCAGGGTCTCTCTGGGGTTTACAAGGTCTTCTTGAGGTCTCCGGGGTCTCTTTGGGGTTTTCAGGGTCTCTCTGATGTGTTCAGGGTCTCTCTAAGGTCACAAGAGTCTCTCTGAGGTCTCCAGAGTCTCTCTGAGGTCTACAGGGTCTCTCTGAGGTCTCCAGGGTCTCTCTGAGGGTTTCGGGGTCTCTCTGAGGTCTCCATGGTCTCTCGGAGGTCTCCAGAGTCTCTCTGAGGTCTCCATGGTCTCTCGGAGGTCTCCAGAGTCTCTCTGAGGTCTCCAGAGTCTCTCTGAGGTTTTCAGAGTCTCTCTGGGGTTTACAAGGTCTTCTTGAGGTCTCCAGGGTCTCTCTGGGGTTTTCAGGGTCTCTTTGATGTGTTCAGGGTCTCTCTAAGGTCACAAGAGTCTCTCTGAGGTCTCCAGAGTCTCTCTGAGGTCTCCAGAGTCTCTCTGAGGTCTCCAGAGTCTCTCTGAGGTTTTCAGAGTCTCTCTGAGGTTTTCAGAGTCTCTCTGAGGTCTCCAGGGTCTCTCTGGGGTTTACAAGGTCTTCTTGAGGTCTCCGGGGTCTCTTTGGGGTTTTCAGGGTCTCTCTGATGTGTTCAGGGTCTCTCTAAGGTCACAAGAGTCTCTCTGAGGTCTCCAGAGTCTCTCTGAGGTCTACAGGGTCTCTCTGAGGTCTCCAGGGTCTCTCTGAGGGTTTCGGGGTCTCTCTGAGGTCTCCGGAGTCTCTCTGAAGTCTCCAGAGTCTCTCTGAGGTTTCCAGAGTCTCTCTGAGGTCTACAGGGTCTCTCTGAGTTCTCCAGGGTCTCTCTGAGGTTTCCAGAGTCTCTCTGAGGTCTCCAGAGTCTCTCTGAGGTCTACAGGGTCTCTCTGAGGTCTCCAGGGTCTCTCTGAGGTCTCCAGAGTCTCTCTGAGGTCTCCAGAGTCTCTCTGAGGTCTCCAGAGTCTCTCTGAGGTTTCCAGAGTCTCTCTGAGGTCTCCAGAGTCTCTCTGAGGTTTCCAGAGTCTCTCTGAGGTCTCCAGAGTCTCTCTGAGGTTTCCAGAGTCTCTCTGATGTTTCCAGAGTCTCTCTAAGGTCTCCAGAGTCTCTCTGAGGTCTCCAGAGTCTCTCTGAGGTTTTCAGGGTCTCTCGTAGGGTTTCAGGGTTAATCAGAGTTAGGTAAATCAGAGGTCCTTCATGTTGTGGTTCAGCTGCATGAATCCGGGCCGGTCTGAGTGTGGAGGTTTCCTCAGTGTGGACTGTGTTTGTGTTTTGCAGGCATCATGGAGATCACCGCCGTGGACGTGGGCGTGGTGGCCATTAAAGGGCTTTTCTCCGGCAGATATCTGGCCATGAATGATAAAGGACGGCTCTACGCCTCGGTGAGTCCACATCACGGTTTCACACAGACACCACAGCCCCGGAGACTTCCTGAAGGTAGAGAGAAGACTGAAGCAGGATGCGTTTGCTGTCAGCCTCCACATGGAGCGGTGCTGATCTGCTCCCCCAGGACAGGAGAGGGTAGATGAGGGCAGCATGAGGACCCTCTCCATGAGGCTCATGGTGGGCTCCGTAGTTTGGTGCTGGGGGCGATCCCTCTGCTCCAGCAGAACTGAGATCACCGTGCTCAAGCCCAGCAGCATCTTTGCTCAGATTTTCAACCACAAGAGGGAGAGAACGCTGGCTCCAAACATGCTGTTTGGAAAACGTTGGACTTTTTCAGTCTTTAGTTAGCCCGGATCATTCCATCGGTCCGACACTAGAGCCGAGCTAAACCACCCGCTGATTTAAAGATTTAACTCTAGAGAGGCTTTTTCACTCATGGAACTAACTCAGCTCATCTTGATTCAGCTTGTTTTCTGTATTTCCCACCAGGGATCCGTCCAGTCCCTGTTTTTATTTATTCTGGTACCATGGTTTGGGCTGGGTCCCGTTTGGGTCCCTGATGAGGCCTCAGCTGTCCGGGTATGGTAGATCATCTTCAGAAACATGTTTATGAGATTCCTGTCAAATGTGAACTCCATGTGTTTCTGTTTTTATCAGAGATGGGGTCAGGATGAAGTCTGAGTAGTTCAGTCTGGTTTTTATGATTCTGTGTTGTTTGTAGAAGGATCTCAGGTATTCATGTTTAGGGGCGTGGCTGATCTACTAGCCTACAGGAGGTCTGAGTCCGGCCTCAGCTCCTCTGTGTGTGTCAGTCTAAAGTTAGTATCAGACGCTGTTTTTGATCCAAGGACCACCGGCTTCCTAACGCAGGAAACCAGGTTAATGAAGCCGCTTTCCAAAGCGGACAGAGCTGAGAGGAAGTGTTTCCTTAAAGGTTCCAGATCATCACACCGGAGTTAACATCAGACTGAGACAACCTGAGAAAATAAGAAAGTCTGTTTTTAACCCTGGTCCTGTGAAACAGTCACTCTAACCCTAATTCCTGGATGTTCCATCCTTGGTGTCTGTGATAACTGTCAGAGAGTCTTTACATCACTGTGGAGGAATGCTGTCCCATTCTTCTCTGCAGAGTAGTGCTATTTTAGCCTCATTGGAGGGTTTTCCAGCATGAATGGCCTGTTTAAGGTCACAGCATCTCAGTCAGATCTAAGTCCAGACTTTGACTGGACCACTCCAGAACCTTCATCTAGTCTTTAGTCCAGTCAAGGTGGACTTACTGGTGTGTTTGGGATCATGGTCCTGCTCCATAACCCAAGTGGTCTTGATCTTGAGGACATGAACTGATGGTCAGACATTCTCCTTCATGATTTTCTGCTATAGAGCAGAATTTATGGTTCTAGTGGTCCAGGTCCTGGTCTAGACCATCACACTACCACCACCATGTCTGACTGTTGGTCTGATGTTCTTCTGGGTTAGTTTGACTCCAGATGAACGGGACACACTCCTTCCAGGAAGTTCCTCTTCTGTCTGGTCAGTCCTCAGAATATTTCCCAGAAGTCTCGGGGATCATCAGGATGGTTTTAGTCAAATGTGAGACGAACCTTTGTCTTCTTCTTTCTCAGCAGTGGTTCTGGCCTTGGAACTCTCCCATGATGCCGTTGTTGCCCAGTCACTTTCTGATGGTTGAGTCATAACCTCTGACCTTAACTGAGTCAGTGAGGCGTGCAGGTCTTTGGATGTGGTTCTGGGTTCTTCTGGGTCCTCCTGGATGAGTCGCCCATGTTCTCTTGGAGTCATGTTGGTAGGCCGGCCTCTCCTGGGGAGGTTCGCCACTGTTCACAGTTTTCTCCATTTGTGGGTAATGGCTCTCAGAGTCCCAAAGTCTAAGAAGTGTCTTTGTAACACTTCCAGACTGACAGATGTCAGAGACTCTCTGAATTTCTGGAGATGGTTCCAGGATGTGTTGGAGATCTTTTCCTTCACTTTGTCAGACCGGGTCTAGTTAAGAGATTCTGGATCAAACAGGTCTGGCAGGGATCAGGTCTGGGTGTGGATAGTCAGACAGATTTACTAAAATGTGGTTAATCAGAGTTAATTGATGAGTTAACGAGGGGGTCAGAAAGAGTCATTAAACACTAAATAGAACCAGAACCAGCTTAAAGGATCTCAATAATGAACATGAATATAATCAGGTCTACAGATGCAGGGTCTGACCTGCTTGTTCAGCTTTATTCACCTGTCTGAGGACTGTTACACCAGGGTTCAGAGCGCAGCATCCCGAACCCTCATATGAACGCTGCCCTCTCAGAGACCACTGACTGTTTAAGAATGTTTGTAGATGTGGTCTAAGACCAGGGGCCTCATTTATAAACGCTGCGTACGCACTAAAGAAAGCGTACGCCACTTGTAAGCAGCGTTTGGGATTTATAAAAAATGAGCGCACCTCCACGGCAGCTCTGACCCTGCCGGACGCACGAAACCTGGATAAACGGGAAACTGACCTCAACAGTAGAAGGATGAAATTAAAGACTGATCTGAAATTCATACATTTTTGTGAAATAATCAAACATTACACATTTCACAACACATATCATATATGAGGGATATATTTGCAAAAACGAAAAAAAGAAGAAAAATTTACATTGATGCCCGAGGGAGTGCGTGAACGCACACACTCCCTCGTGCCCACACACATAGCCTTTATTATTGAATGGATCATGTTCTGTCAGTGTGAAACAAACCCTACATGTTATTATGACATCCATTCACATAAACATTATATATATATATATATATATATATATATATTTATATATATATTTTTTTAACTGTAATATTTCATGTCTGTAACTCTGTTCATTGTGCTGCTGCCCTTCTTGTCCAGGACACTCTTGTAAATGAGATTTTTGATCTCAATGAGGTTTTCCTGGTTAAATAAAATTAAATAATAAACAACAAGGCGGACAGTAACCCTGCTCCCAAAATGTGCCATACAAATAAAGTTTTACATTTATAATAATTGTCATTAAAATGACAGGATCAACGATACGATCAATGACACAATCAATGACAGGATCAATGACAGGATCAATGACATGATCAATGACAGGATCAATGACATGATCAATGACAGGATCAGTGACACGATCAATGACAGGATCAATGACACGATCAATGACATGATCAATGACAGGATCAATGACAGGATCAATGACAGGATCAATGACATGATCAGTGACAGGATCAATGACAGGATCAATGACATGATCAATGACAGGATCAATGACAGGATCAATGACAGGATCAATGACACGATCAATGACAGGATCAATGACAGGATCAATGACAGGATCAATGACATGATTAGTGACACGATCAATGACAGGATCAATGACAGGATCAATGACAGGATCAGTGACACGATCAATGACAGGATCAATGACAGGATCAATGACAGGATCAATGACACGATCAATGACAGGATCAATGACAGGATCAATGACAGGATCAATGACAGGATCAGTGACAGGATCAATGACAGGATCAATGACAGGATCAATGACAGGATCAGTGACACGATCAATGACAGGATCAATGACAGGATCAATGACAGGATCAATGACAGGATCAATGACAGGATCAGTGACACGATCAATGACAGGATCAATGACAGGATCAATGACAGGATCAATGACAGGATCAGTGACACGATCAATGACAGGATCAATGACAGGATCAATGACAGGATCAATGACAGGATCAATGACAGGATCAGTGACACGATCAATGACAGGATCAATGACAGGATCAATGACAGGATCAATGACAGGATCAGTGACACGATCAATGACAGGATCAATGACAGGATCAATGACAGGATCAATGACAGGATCAATGACAGGATCAGTGACACGATCAATGACAGGATCAATGACAGGATCAATGACAGGATCAATGACACGATCAATGACAGGATCAGTGACACGATCAATGACAGGATCAATGACAGGATCAATGACATGATCAGTGACAGGATCAGTGACACGATCAATGACAGGATCAATGACAGGATCAATGACAGGATCAATGACAGGATCAATGACATGATTAGTGACACGATCAATGACAGGATCAATGACAGGATCAATGACAGGATCAGTGACACGATCAATGACAGGATCAATGACAGGATCAATGACAGGATCAATGACAGGATCAATGACAGGATCAATGGCAGGATCAGTGACACGATCAATGACAGGATCAATGACAGGATCAATGACAGGATCAGTGACAGGATCAATGACAGGATCAATGACAGGATCAGTGACACGATCAATGACAGGATCAATGACAGGATCAATGACACGATCAATGACAGGATCAGTGACACGATCAATGACAGGATCAATGACAGGATCAATGACATGATCAGTGACAGGATCAGTGACACGATCAATGACAGGATCAATGACAGGATCAATGACAGGATCAGTGACACGATCAATGACAGGATCAATGACAGGATCAATGACAGGATCAATGACATGATCAGTGACAGGATCAGTGACACGATCAATGACAGGATCAATGACAGGATCAATGACACGATCAATGACACGATCAATGACAGGATCAATGACAGGATCAATGACAGGATCAATTTCAGGATCAATGACAGGATCAATGACATGATCAATGACAGGATCAATGACAGGATCAATGACAGGATCAATGACAGGATCAATGACAGGATCAATGACAGGATCAGTGACACGATCAATGACAGGATCAATGACAGGATCAATGACACGATCAATGACAGGATCAGTGACACGATCAATGACAGGATCAATGACAGGATCAATGACATGATCAGTGACAGGATCAGTGACACGATCAATGACAGGATCAATGACAGGATCAATGACAGGATCAGTGACACGATCAATGACAGGATCAATGACAGGATCAATGACAGGATCAATGACATGATCAGTGACAGGATCAGTGACACGATCAATGACAGGATCAATGACAGGATCAATGACACGATCAATGACACGATCAATGACAGGATCAATGACAGGATCAATGACAGGATCAATTTCAGGATCAATGACAGGATCAATGACATGATCAATGACAGGATCAATGACAGGATCAATGACAGGATCAATGACAGGATCAATGACAGGATCAATGACAGGATCAATGACATGATCAATGACAGGATCAATGACACGATCAATGACAGGATCAATGACACGATCAATGACAGGATCAATGACACGATCAATGACAGGATCAATGACATGATCAATGACACGATCAATGACATGATCAATGACATGATCAGTGACATGATCAATGACATGATCAATGACACGATCAATGACAGGATCAATGACAGGATCAATGACACGATCAATGACAGGATCAATGACAGGATCAATGACAGGATCAATGACATGATCAATGACAGGATCAATGACAGGATCAATGACAGGATCAATGACACGATCAATGACAGGATCAATGACACGATCAATGACACGATCAATGACAGGATCAATGACAGGATCAGTGACACGATCAATGACAGGATCAATGACAGGATCAATGACAGGATCAATGACATGATCAGTGACAGGATCAGTGACACGATCAATGACAGGATCAATGACAGGATCAATGACACGATCAATGACACGATCAATGACAGGATCAATGACAGGATCAATGACAGGATCAATTTCAGGATCAATGACAGGATCAATGACATGATCAATGACAGGATCAATGACAGGATCAATGACAGGATCAATGACAGGATCAATGACAGGATCCTCTGGTGCATGTGGTGCATCCGTGTCCCCCTCCCCCTCCACCACCACACCCCTCAGGAGGGATTCCCCAGTGATCCCCGCCAGCTTGTCGTCTGTGGGGGTGAGCTCTGTGCCCTTTCCCCCTCCTGTCACACAGACACTCTTTCTATGAGAGCGATGCGCCTTTTCGCCTCCACTTTTATGTGGGATCATTTCTTTTTACTTCAGCCACAGTCCGACCCTCTGAGGAACGTTATTTACAGCATCAGCCACACGCTTCCACTCTTTAGCCTTTCTGGCGTTAGTGATGCCCAAACTGTGGCCACCCAATAAGACTCTGCGTGTGTCCACCTCTCCTATTAATATCGCGACCTCACATTGAGTGGAATTTCTTTTTTTCGCTCGTTTTCCGTCTTGGTCCATCGTGAAACTGATAACATTGAATATTCATCAAGGGCGTTCCCCTGACCTTTTATAGGCACCATATGGGCGGGGCAAAGCGTTCCCTCACGTGCGACAACTTTAGAGTTGATAGTGATTTATAAATGGAAACAGGCGTAGGACGTGCGTGCGCACTCTGTAATAAATCTGAAAGTTTTTGTGCGCACGTGTTTCCTGTGTTTCCGGCGTACGCCAGCTGTAGTGATCTTTCCTACGCACAGTTTTATAAACGAGGCCGCAGGGCTGAACTGTGGCGCTGTGCATGTTTTCGCTGCTGCTGTAGAAACACAGACTAGTCTAACACAGACTGTACTATGATGATGAAGGAGGGAGGACATCTATGTGACCGTCACCATGAACACTGCAGAGGAGTGGAGCAGACTTTATTCAGACTGAGCATCATTGTTTAGTCATGTTTGCACCTGTCCTCTGCAGGTACACTTCATATACAGGTGGCATTATTTCACAGAAAGAGCTCCGCCTCTGTGAACCCATGATTCTCTGCTGCAGCCAGCTCAGATGCGTGCAGTCTCAGACTAAAGCCTGTGTGAGTGTCTGAGTCTGTAGAGGTTGAAGCATGCTGACCCTCTGAGACTGACCGCTCAGACCCCTGATTCTGACATATTTAGATCTAATGATTAAGGAGTGATGAAGAGGAGCTGTGACAGATTCTCATTTCTGACTTATAAATATCTAACTGGTCTAACGTGGTTAAACAGAACCATACAGTGAGAGTGCACTCTTCAGTAACATCTGGGTCAGCTGGATCTGAAAGGGTTAATTCAGGGTCAGCTCTAGCTCTGGGTCTCTTAGAAACAAACATGGCGCTGACTGTTCCTCCTTCTTCTCCCTCCAGGAAGTCTTCAACCGAGAGTGTGAGTTTGTGGAGCGGATCCACGAGCTGGGCTACAACACCTACGCATCCCGACACCACTCCACGGAGCAGCCGCTGCCACCAGGGGGCGGCGGCAGCAGCAAGAGGCGAGCCAGCGCCAAGCGTCAGTGGTACGTTTCCATCAACGGCAAAGGGCGGCCGCGGCGAGGCTTTAAAACTCGCAGCACGGACAAGGCGTCCCTCTTCCTGCCCCGCGTGCTGGGCAACAAGGACCATGAGATGGTGAGGCAGCTAAGAGACAGTCAGAGTCACAGTCACGGCCATCACCACGGCAACCGCAGAGACCGCCGGAGACGCAGACACCGGGCCAGGAAGGGCCGTCGGGGCGGAGGGGACTGAGAGGATCATTAATGGACATTAACATGGGGAGGACATTATTGGGACGTTTTATGACACATGGATGATGATGATGATGATGATGGTAATGATGGTGATGATGGTGATGATGATGGTGATGATGGTGATGATGATGATGATGGTGATGATGATGATGATGGTAATGGTGATGATGATGATGGTGATGATGGTGATGATGGTGATGATGATGATGATGGTGATGATGGTGATGATGATGATGATGGTGATGATGATGATGATGGTAATGGTGATGATGATGATGATGATGATGGTGATGATGGTGATGATGATGGTGATGATGATGATGATGGTAATGATGATGATGATGATGATGATGATGGTGATGATGGTGATGATGATGGTGATGATGATGATGATGGTAATGATGATGATGATGATGGTGATGATGGTGATGATGGTGATGATGATGATGATGATGGTGATGATGGTGATGATGATGATGATGGTGATGATGATGATGATGGTAATGGTGATGATGATGATGATGATGATGGTGATGATGGTGATGATGATGATGATGATGGTGATGATGGTGATGATGATGATGATGATGGTGATGATGATGATGATGGTAATGATGATGATGATGATGATGGTGATGATGGTGATGATGATGATGATGATGATGGTGATGATGATGGTAATGATGATGATGATGGTAATGATGTTGATGATGATGATGGTGATGATGGTGATGATGATGATGATGATGGTAATGATGGTGATGATGATGATGATGATGATGATGATGGTAATGATGGTGATGATGATGATGATGGTAATGATGGTGATGATGATGATGATGATGATGATGATGGTGATGATGATGATGATGGTAATGATGATGATGATGATGGTGATGATGGTGATGATGATGATGATGGTGATGATGATGGTGATGATGGTGATGATGATGATGATGGTGATGATGATGATGATGGTAATGATGATGGTGATGATGAAGATGATGGTGATGATGATGATGATGATGATGATGTTGATGGTGATGGTGATGATGATGATGATGATGATGATGATGGTGATGATGATGATGATGATGATGGTGATGATGATGATGATGATAATGATGGTGATGATGATGATGGTGATGATGATGATGATGATGATGATGATGGTGATGATGATGATGATGATGATGATGGTGATGATGATGATGATGATGATGGTGATGATGATGATGATGATGATGGTGATGTTGATGATGATGATGATGATGATGGTGATGATGATGATGATGATGATGATGATGATGGTGATGATGATGATGATGATGATCATGATGGTGATGATGATGATGATGATGATGGTGATGATGATGATGATGATGATCATGATGGTGATGATGATGATGATGATGATGATGATGATGGTGATGAAGGCCAAGCTCAGAGCTGTATGATACTCACTAATGCTACTGCCTCCTAGACTCAGACTCCTGGCCATCTGTGAAGAGTTGAGCGATGAAGAGGGGGCGGGGTTTTGTAAATAGAGTGTGCACTATGCATGTACAGCGAGGTGAAGCTTTAGTTTGTCAGGAGAAGACAGACTGTTGAATATTCTGTTTTGTTGAAGTGCTGACAGTGAGAAAAGACAGGACTTTACACAGCCAAGCACTTTTAGTCTGATCCACATTAGAGGAGGGCTCAGACCAGGACCGGGGCAAATCTTTCAGCCATTTACAACCAGCGAAGGCAAAGACGGGAACCTGGGGCTCACAGACGTGCAGAATGAGGGAAACCTCCCAGGAATCGTTGTTACTGTGTGATGTAAAAGTCTGCCTGTTGGTGCGTTTACACGTCAGAGAGGCTGAGTCATCGTTAGCAGAATTTATGTTACATCCTGTCTCCACACATCAGTGATGTGTTTTCTGTTCCCTCAAATTCCACATACTCCGTCCACACCTCTCTACTCAGTCTTTGCAGTCCCACTGCACATGCTCAGAGCGTCCCAGAAGCGCCGCTCTGCTGAGGCATGCCAAGTCTCGCTGCTGCCAACACGAGAAAAAAAAAACAGAGAAGAAGACTACAAGAGAACCAGGGCTCTGACTGTTTAATGATAACTTTGTTTTTTAAGTTTTGGTGAGAAACAGCAGAAATCTGAGGGTAAAAATATCAGATTTCTGACTTTTTCTCAGAATTAAAAAAAACAATGGATCTCAGAGACCCGTATCTGCGGCTCTAGTCCTGTTCTGAAGTAGATGCGTGTTTGCCGCCATGTTTGTGAGATGTTCAGGACATCTGGTCGGTGAGGCTTCTCATTGGCTGTTTCTCTGGATATCAGAACGTTCCAGATGAGGGGGGCTCCGCCTGGGGATCATTTACACCGTCGGTTTCACTCAGACTGGCACCCTCGATGCCTGGGAGGAACCCCACAGGTTTAGGACCCTAGAACCCCAGAACCGTCTCATCCTGCCCCGGCAGAGAGAGAGCAGGCTCTGCTGTGGTCCAGACTGGATGAAGGTCTCCTGGTTCAGATGCATGACTGTAATGTTTGTGGGTAAATGTGCTGAAGGATGAGCGTGGTCTTTGGTCTGAGCTCTGGACCAGGAAGGGGACTCTGTGATGGTCTACTGTGTACAAACATGCTGATATGAATATTTATTTGGTGTCTGTGCTGTAACTTATTGATGACCCTGTTTCTGTTCCAGCTGATCATAAACACAGAGCTACTGACCCAGCCCCGCCTCCCAGCGCTTCTTTCCTCCAATCACACGCTTTCACTCTTTCATTACTGTAGAGGTGGGGGGGGGGGGGGTCACAGAGGTTCAAAGAAGTCAGAGTGTGGTCTTTTTATTTCACTAAATCCTGAACCAGCAGAATCCTGATCCTGAGAAACCAGTGAGTCTAAAACAGCTGCACAACATTGAACATCACTGTTGGAAAAACCAGACCCCCTCCTCTAGTCTAGACTACAGGCCTACTGATCCTGGACCAGGTTTCTCTAATGGTCTGATCGGATGATTTGACTCTACAGTGAAGAGTTATAGACGGGACCAGGCACCATCATCCAGGAGATCAACCCTGATCCTGGACCAGACCCATTCATATGGTTTTGTCCTGTAACTGGTCTGGATTATTCCCAGCATAGAGATGAAGAATAGTCCGGTCCTTCAGGATAAACTGCTGCTTTAGCAGGGCTGGACCGGGACGTTTGAGGGTCAGGATCAGACAGAGGGGTGGTCCAGGGTCCAGGATCAGACAGAGGGGTGGTCCAGGGTCCAGGATCAGACAGAGGGCCCCTTCTACATCAGGGCTGTCCAATAGAAATGCTTTATTAGCTCTGTTAGCTCTGTTAGCCTTGTTAGCTTTATTAGCTCTGTTAGCTTTGTTAGCTCTGTTAGGTTTGTTAGCTCTGTTAGCTTTGTTAGCTCTGTTAGCTTTATTAGCTCTGTTAGCCTTGTTAGCTCTGTTAGCTTTATTAGCTCTGTTAGCTTTATTAGCTCTGTTAGCCTTGTTAGCTCTGTTAGCTTTATTAGCTCTGTTAGCTTTATTAGCTCTGTTAGCTTTGTTAGCTCTGTTAGCCTTGTTAGCTCTGTTAGCTTTATTAGCTCTGTTAGCTTTATTAGCTCTGTTAGCCTTGTTAGCTCTGTTAGCTTTATTAGCTCTGTTAGCTTTGTTAGCTCTGTTAGCTTTATTAGCTCTGTTAGCTTTATTAGCTCTGTTAGCCTTGTTAGCTCTGTTAGCTTTATTAGCTCTGTTAGCTTTATTAGCTCTGTTAGCCTTGTTAGCTCTGTTAGCTTTATTAGCTCTGTTAGCTTTGTTAGCTCTGTTAGCTTTGTTAGCTCTGTTAGCTCTGTTAGCTTTATGAGTCAGACTGTAGCAGCTGTCAGCTGATGGGGCGGAGCCTGATCTTTGTCTGATTCCCTAAAACGCTCCTGTACTCATGAACTCTGAGACCTCAGTGAGTATTATGGGATGTCCAGCCTTCGTTCACTGCTCAGATATCAGTCCAGGGTTCTTCGTTAGAGCCAATGGAGGTTCAGCATCCCAGAGGCCAGAGTACCGGGCCTGGACCAGCGTTCAGGACTAACAGACCTTAAAAGGTTCAAACTGTCAGTCATCTCTAACCATCTATCAGTGTCTATTAGCCATCGTTAGTTTATCAGTGTGTGTGTCCTTTAACACTGCTGTCATCTAGATCAGTCCTAGCCGAGACCCTGCAGAGGGCCTCATCTAGATCAGTCCTAGCCGAGACCCTGCAGACGGCCTCATCTAGATCAGTCCTAGCCGAGACCCTGCAGAGGGCCTCATCTAGATCAGTCCTAGCCGAGACCCTGCAGACGGCCTCATCTAGATCAGTCCTAGCCGAGACCCTGCAGACGGCCTCATCTAGATCAGTCCTAGCCGAGACCCTGCAGACGGCCTCATCTAGATCAGTCCTAGCCGAGACCCTGCAGACGGCCTCATCTAGATCAGTCCTAGCCGAGACCCTGCAGAGGGCCTCATCTAGATCAGTCCTAGCCGAGACCCTGCAGACGGCCTCATCTAGATCAGTCCTAGCCGAGACCCTGCAGACGGCCTCATCTAGATCAGTCCTAGCCGAGACCCTGCAGAGGGCCTCATCTAGATCAGTCCTAGCCGAGACCCTGCAGACGGCCTCATCTAGATCAGTCCTAGCCGAGACCCTGCAGAGGGCCTCATCTAGATCAGTCCTAGCCGAGACCCTGCAGACGGCCTCATCTAGATCAGTCCTAGCCGAGACCCTGCAGACGGCCTCATCTAGATCAGTCCTAGCCGAGACCCTGCAGACGGCCTCATCTAGATCAGTCCTAGCCAAGACCCTGCAGACGGCCTCAGGGATATCTGGGTTAGGGAGAGATGAGACAGAAAACTGCAGACTGAATCAGGACTGGACTGATAAATTTATCATGCATCACAATAATAATCCTGGCTGACAGGAGGATTTCTGTTACATCAAAGACGATTCTGACCAAACTGTTTGAATTTTAATAGTTTTAGGAGCTGATCTGGTCTCTGAAGACAACAGATAAAACACCTTTCCTCCTCCTCACTGGTTCTGAGTTAAAACATGTTAGAGGGGTCCAGATGTGGGCCCCGGGCCGCTGGTTGATGACCACTGCTGTAGGAGCAGAGAGGAGGAGCTGAGAGCAGACATGAGAGTCTGAACCATACAAACCTCCTTAGATCTTCCTTTAAATCTTCATTTCGGATTAAACCTGTTACAGCAGACCAGTGAGTCCGGGTCCTCCAAAAACCTGATCAGAAGGATTGGTCCGGTCATTTTCTGACCTCAGAGATCTGGTCTGACACGAGTCTGGACCACTGTCAGCTTTAACAGTTGGTTACTCTCAGACTCTCAGCTCCATCTGTGAACTGTGTGTGTGTGGGGGGGCATATCCGCTGTTCTCAGGATTGTAGTCCTGCTCCTGTCTCCTCCTCTGTTAAACCAGATTAAAGCGTGCTACAGTGTCAGACCTGCTCCTGTTCTGTTCCTCCAGGTGGGCTAAATTAGAAACACCTGAGGAGCTGAGGGGGGGTGTTGAAGCGTCCCAGCTGTCGCAGCGACACGGCCCAGCTCTGACCACAAAGACCAGATAAATGTAAAACTGATCAGAGCGGCGGGGACTCCTCTGGACCTGCAGGTCTGCCTCGCCTTGCTCACATCTATAGGTCGCTGCATAGAAAGCCCTGACACCCTATACCTGCGGGCTGGGGAGGCTTCCTGGCCCCGGACAAAAGCTCCTCCCAAGGGGGGCCTGGGAAGCGATGCCGCCTGAGACTTTTGGGCTTTTTTTTGAAACGCCGACCAAAGCGCAGAGCGGATAAACAAGGCAGGCCGGGCTGAAAGCAGAAACTGTGTCACAGCAGAATAAAACACCTCCGACTCTAGGATTACTCAACAGGAATGCACCCAGGCCCCGCTCTGAGCCTCGCTCCAGGGACCCTGTAGTCCCCTAAAAGCCTCAGTCCACAGAACCAGGCTTTAAGAACTCTAATTTTCCTCTCAGGGGTCTTCATCAGCTGATGGGACAGGACCAGGACTATCAGAGACCAGCATAAGCAGAATTACATAAAAGCTGGACCAGAGCCGGTCTGCAGGCTCAGCATCAAGATCAGGATCAGCACTGGACTACAAACCTGACGGCAGGCCTGACTCTGGTCCAGGTTGAAGGATTTACCCACGGAGGAGAAATATCAGGATTCTGACAGCCAGAGAAAAACTAAACTGCATTTTAGTCTCGTTAATGTTTCTAGCTTGGTTCACGTCTCCTTCATGAAAAATACACTGATGTAAAGTCAGACTGACACCAATAAAAACAGATCTGTGACGACTAGAACTAGACTGAGACTAACAAAAACAGATCTGTGACGACTAGAACTAGACTGAGACTAACAAAAACAGATCTGTGACGACTAGAACTAGACTGAGACTAACAAAAACAGATCTGTGACGACTAGAACTAGACTGAGACTAACAAAAACAGATCTGTGACGACTAGAACTAGACTGAGACTAACAAAAATAGATCTGTGACGACTAGAACTAGACTGAGACTAACAAAAATAGATCTGTGACGACTAGAACTAGACTGAGACTAACAAAAACAGATCTGTGACGACTAGAACTAGACTGAGACTAACAAAAACAGATCTGTGACGACTAGAACTAGACTGAGACTAACAAAAACAGATCTGTGACGACTAGAACTAGACTGAGACTAACAAAAACAGATCTGTGACGACTAGAACTAGACTGACACCAACAAAAATAGATCTGTGACGACTAGAACTAGACTGAGACCGACAAAAATAGATCTGTGACGACTAGAACTAGACTGAGACTAACAAAAATAGATCTGTGACGACTAGAACTAGACTGACACCAACAAAAACAGATCTGTGACGACTAGAACTAGACTGACACCAACAAAAACAGATCTGTGACGACTAGAACTAGACTGAGACCAACAAAAACAGATCTGTGACGACTAGAACTAGACTGACACCAACAAAAACAGATCTGTGACGACTAGAACTAGACTGACACCAACAAAAATAGATCTGTGACGACTAGAACTAGACTGAGACCGACAAAAATAGATCTGTGACGACTAGAACTAGACTGAGACTAACAAAAATAGATCTGTGACGACTAGAACTAGACTGACACCAACAAAAACAGATCTGTGACGACTAGAACTAGACTGACACCAACAAAAACAGATCTGTGACGACTAGAACTAGACTGAGACCAACAAAAACAGATCTGTGACGACTAGAACTAGACTGACACCAACAAAAACAGATCTGTGACGACTAGAACTAGACTGACACCAACAAAAACAGATCTGTGACGACTAGAACTAGACTGACACCAACAAAAACAGATCTGTGACGACTAGAACTAGACTGACACCAACAAAAACAGATCTGTGACGACTAGAACTAGACTGAGACCAACAAAAACAGATCTGTGACGACTAGAACTAGACTGAGACTAACAAAAATAGATCTGTGACGACTAGAACTAGACTGACACCAACAAAAACAGATCTGTGACGACTAGAACTAGACTGAGACCAACAAAAACAGATCTGTGACGACTAGAACTAGACTGAGACTAACAAAAATAGATCTGTGACGACTAGAACTAGACTGACACCAACAAAAACAGATCTGTGACGACTAGAACTAGACTGACACCAACAAAAACAGATCTGTGACGACTAGAACTAGACTGACACCAACAAAAACAGATCTGTGACGACTAGAACTAGACTGAGACTAACAAAAACAGATCTGTGACGACTAGAACTAGACTGAGACCAACAGAAACAGATCTGTGACGACTAGAACTAGACTGAGACCAACAAAAACAGATCTGTGACGACTAGAACTAGACTGAGACCAACAAAAACAGATCTGTGACGACTAGAACTAGACTGAGACCAACAAAAATAGATCTGTGACGACTAGAACTAGACTGACACCAACAAAAACAGATCTGTGACGACTAGAACTAGACTGAGACTAGGAAAAAAATAGCTCTGTGACGACTAGAACTAGACTGACACCAACAAAAATAGATCTGTGACGACTAGAACTAGACTGACACCAACAGAAACAGATCTGTGACGACTAGAACTAGACTGAGACTAACAAAAATAGATCTGTGACGACTAGAACTAGACTGAGACTAACAAAAATAGATCTGTGACGACTAGAACTAGACTGACACCAACAAAAATAGATCTGTGACGACTAGAACTAGACTGACACCAACAGAAACAGATCTGTGACGACTAGAACTAGACTGAGACTAACAAAAATAGATCTGTGACGACTAGAACTAGACTGAGACCAACAAAAATAGATCTGTGACGACTAGAACTAGACTGAGACTAACAAAAATAGATCTGTGACGACTAGAACTAGACTGAGACCAACAAAAATAGATCTGTGACGACTAGAACTAGACTGAGACTAAAAAAAATAGATCTGTGACGACTAGAACTAGACTGACACCAACAAAAACAGATCTGTGACGACTAGAACTAGACTGAGACCAACAAAAACAGATCTGTGACGACTAGAACTAGACTGAGACTAACAAAAATAGATCTGTGACGACTAGAACTAGACTGAGACCAACAAAAATAGATCTGTGACGACTAGAACTAGACTGACACCAACAAAAATAGATCTGTGACGACTAGAACTAGACTGAGACCAACAAAAATAGATCTGTGACGACTAGAACTAGACTGAGACTAACAAAAATAGATCTGTGACGACTAGAACTAGACTGAGACCAACAAAAATAGATCTGTGACGACTAGAACTAGACTGAGACCAACAAAAATAGATCTGTGACGACTCGAACTAGACTGAGACTAAAAAAAATAGATCTGTGACGACTAGAACTAGACTGACACCAACAAAAACAGATCTGTGACGACTAGAACTAGACTGAGACCAACAAAAACAGATCTGTGACGACTAGAACTAGACTGAGACTAACAAAAATAGATCTGTGACGACTAGAACTAGACTGAGACCAACAAAAATAGATCTGTGACGACTAGAACTAGACTGAGACTGACAAAAATAGATCTGTGACGACTAGAACTAGACTGAGACCAACAAAAATAGATCTGTGACGACTAGAACTAGACTGAGACTAACAAAAATAGATCTGTGACGACTAGAACCAGGTGAGGGTAATCAGGGGAGGAGCAGACTGTGGATCAGGGATGGTCTTGTTTTAATGATCAGACAGGTGTGTTCTTCATCACCTGTCCATGCTGCTCTCTCTGGGATTAAACCTGCAGGTGTGTTTGACTCTCCTGTCAGCTGCAGTGAGGTTCTCTTGTCAGTGCTGCCCCCTACAGGCAGAGAGAGCCCATCTCCATGTGACAGGAAGAGTGATGGAGCAGAACTGCTCCTCCCTCTGCAGGTGTTACACCACCTCAGGAGCAGGTCACATGACACAGAGAGAAGGTTCTAGACAGAATAAGTGAGAATGGTCTCAGATGAGCAGAGTGTAGTCTGATCCTCTCAGACAGCTGAGAGAAAGTTTGAGCTCAGAAAGTAGTAGTAGTAGTTTTTAGAGATTTTTATTAGGGCCCGAGCACCGAGTGGTGCGAGGACCTAATTGTATCTGCTAGGATTATTCAACATATCATTTGCTGTCATTGCATGGCATTTTGAGGCCCTTAACATTTATGAGTTCGCAGGAAACTTTGCACGTACATCCGGTCTCGCGAAAATTTCAATATTTTTTGGGGTCTCCAACATGAAAATTCAGAATTGCAAAAAAAGCGCCCCCTAACAGTTTTCAAAGTTAAAGCCCCCTCCTTTGACTTTGTTGTAGATTCATTAAATTTTGTGTGCAGGTGCGGCTTGGGGAGATCTACAAAAAAGCCTCTTGGGCCCACACTCTATCTCCAACAGGAAATCTGCCATTTTGAATACGTAAGCAAAAACGGGGCTGTTGTTGGCCATTTCCAGGGGTCATAACTGAACGAACTCATTTGAGGGATTTCATCAGATCGACTTGTACTTTGGCACAGAGCTACATGAGACATGGATGATGAAAAGTTATTCGGGGTTTTCTCATTAGTCGAAAGGTGTGGCCATGGTGAGCCCTCAAATTTGCATAAGATTCTGGTAAACAGGAAGTAGTTTAGAACTCAGCCGTGCATTGCCCGATTGGACTCATATTGCTCAGGTATATTGACAGTCATGGCCTGCACCCATTCATATGGTCAGATTTCTACAGATCAAAGCGCCACCTAGTGGTGACAGGAAATGTCAAGGTTTATGGTGCAAGCTACAGTTTAAAAACTATCCAAGATATCCACTTCAAATTTGTGTCAGGATGGACTAAAGAAGTGGATTTAGCTTTGTGTAAAATAAAATTGACTTTTCGTCAGAGGGCGTGGCCTCGGTGGGGCGACAAAGTCAAGAGTCACCATTTTGTCTCACCAAAAATGTTTAAACAGTCATAACTCTAGTATACATGGTCATATCTGAGACAGATTTCATGTGCTTGATAACAGTCCAGGCCAGAACACATCCATGCTGGAAATTTGGAAAAATTGTACAGCGCCACCCTCTGGCAACAGAAAGTCACTACTCCTGAATTTCACGTCACAGAACCTACATGGTTGGGCAGAACATTCTGAAAATTCACTCAGGCTGTTCCCAAGGAGTTGGCCTTACACATATACGATGGTCAAACATCTACGTTAAAGGGCGGGGCCATGGCGATTTTTTTGTTCACCATGAAACAGGAAGTAGATTTTTCAAATGGTTATAAGACACCTAGAGCGATGAAACTGGCCAAAAAAAATCTTATTGGATTGCTAAGAAGATTGATATTCATTTTGTAGGTGGGCGTGGCCTATTGGCTCAATGGCGCCCCCTACAAATTTTCAAAAATTCAGCCACCCCAGCTGGTTTAACCTAGGTCTTTGAATTTTGGTGTGCATATATGTCATCATCAGTCCTACAAAAAAGCTATTTGGACCCATGCCGAAATCTCAACAGGAAGTCCACTAGCCTCACTGGATGAAACAGGAAGTAGAATTCTCAGGGGCTTGTGATATGTGTAGAGCAATAAAACTTGGCAAAAACATTCTCATTAGCATGCTGAGATAATTAATGTGATGTTTTTAAGTGGGAGTGGCCTATTGGCTCATTGGCACCCCCTAGAACATTTCAAAAATTCAGGCCCCGCAGCAGGTTTGACCTAGGATTTTAAAACAAGTGTGAGCAGACGCGTCATGTCAGGACGCACAAAAAAAACCCTCTTGGACCCATATTGTAAATCAAACAGGAAGTCGGCCATTTTGAATTTTTTGGTAAAACAAGGCATATTTTAGGGGTTGTTTTTGAACAAATTCATCCTAGGGTGTAGAGCAAGAAGAGATGTCTTAGGTCAAAAGTTATTCGGGGTTTTCCCTTAAATTTAAATGACTCATCATATGATTAAAGTGGCTGATGCTAACTAAAACATTTCCATTTATTACAAGATTGGCCAAATCCTGCTGAAATTAGCCCAGGCACATCCCTCAAGGTTGGTATTACTCAGATTTGAAGGTCAAGAGTCCTTACCTAAAATGGTGCGGCGGTGACAATTTTTCATTTGCCATGTAACAGGAAGTAGAATTATCTAGTGCTTACAAAACTTGTAAAGCCATGAAACTTGGCAAAAAATTACTCAGTAGCAACACGGGATGATTGATAGGATCAGTGTTGGGTGGGCGTGGCTCATTGGCACCCCCTAGAACATTTCAAAAATTCAGCCCCTGCAGCAGGTTTAACCTAGGATTTTGAAAATTTTTCAGCTTTTACATCATTTCAAGTTCTACAACAAAACCTTTTGGACCCATGCGGTAAAACAAACAGGAAGTCCGCCTTTTTTTTTGAGGGGGGGGGGGGGGGGGGGTGCAAAAATATGATTATTACAGACATCACTGACTGCCCTTTATGTTTTGGGTGGGCATGGAATACTAGCTCACTGGCGCCAAACTCTGTCCTCTCTTAATGGCAACAAAATTAAGGCGTTGCTGGCATCTTTTCACGATGCACAGCATTGTAACACAATTAAGGATGGGTCCAAACAGCAACCAACACATTACAAAGTTTACTTCTGTCTATTTATCCATGAATATCAGGTAATTTGCCAAATTGAGATAAGATGTAAAAGCACTGAATAATAAAATAATGAAACTAACTCATACACATCTGTAGCTCTGTATTTTATGCATCTATATCTGTTTATTGTACACATTTGTTGCCATGGCAAAACATTAAATGTCGTGCAAAAGTCTGTGTCAAAATGATGGGACGACATTAGATTATCACTTACAAGTGGTTTTATTGGACTGGGACAACCTTTAATGACAACCAAAAAAGCCAACTTTAAACTTAGGATGAAATTAATTGATCTGGTTGGCGAATGGGATTGTTGCTTGGTCTGGTTGTCTGCCGTTTACTCCTTGAGTTTTGATCATAGAGTGACAAGAAGGATACTGTTGGAATCTGAGGAGTCTCGGCTTGTGTTGCAGGCATGAAATATAAAATACTGAGGGTGCTTGGTTTGCAGTAAAGTACTGTTTGTATCTGTCTGTTTATCCATAAATACATGGTTAAAAAAACAGAGAGGAGATATCAAAGCATTGAAGATAATAATGAAACAAACTTGTACACATCTGTATCTCTGTATTTTCTCCTCTGTCTTCCACACTGATGACTGCAACAATCTGAGAACAGTTAATGTTTTCAGCCACTCAGTCATTTTTCTCCTGTGGAGTGAGCGCGAACGAGAGGGAGAGGGAGTGAGGCTGCAAGCATGCAAAAGAGAAAGAGAGAGAGAGCAACTGAGCCAAGCAGAGCAGACAGAGGAGCTGTGAGCTGACAATCCAGTGATTTGTTCATTTTTTGGAGTTGCATTCCAGATTTTCAGGACTCAGACCTCACGCTCATTTGGTTTTACTGCCAAAGTAACGGCAAGCTCTGGAACTTAATGAGGGGTATCCCCCTCTGTTTCTGTGAAACTGTGAGTGCTGCAAAACCAACAAACCCCATGGGAGCAGCACGCTCTGTTGCTGGCACTCGAAGGTTGCTACACACCCGCGGTCGCTGCACATCCAGCCCGTCATCACTGCTTGCTATTTGAATTATATTATTATTGTTATTATTATTATTATTATTATTATTATTATTATTAATTTTACAATTATAATAATAATGATAATGATATTATTATTATTATTACATTTTTATTATATTTTTACTATTATATTATTATTATTAATAATAAGAATAAGAATAATAATTTTCCAATGGTAATAATAATAATAATAATAATAATAATATTTTTTAATTTTTTTTATGAAATATTCTACCCTCTGAGCTGAAAACATAACATCATTTAAAGGTTTTATTAAAGGTATGAAACTATGGCTGAAGGAGCAGCATTACTGTTCACATACATAAAACCTGTTTTTATCTAAATTTACCACTTTCTTTTACTTTATTTGTCTTAATGTGTATTTTTTACTTTAAAGGTTTGTCCATTTTTTTTCCAAAACTCCACAGAGAAACCATCCCCATGTGTTCCACTGTGTAGCCTTGCCTAGCCTAGCCTAGCCTAGCCTAGCCTAAGCTAGGCAAGCCTAGCCTAGTCTAGCCTAGCCTTGCCTAGCCTAGCCTAGCCTAGTCTAGCCTAGCCTAGCCTAGCCTAGCCTAGCTTCCTGCTGGTTCAACCAGAGTCTGTCTTAAAGGAGCAGAGCTCACTGAAATCCCTGGAGGCTAACGCCACTGCTACTGCTACGTACCTCAGACAACTTTAAAACACTGAAATAGCCCTTTAAAGAATTCGCTCATGTATGATGTTCTGAGGTTCTTTTCTCATGCTCCTTAATTTAACAGGAGTCAAATGTTAGCTCTGCTATAAACAGCTAGAGCAGTGCATCATGGGATTGTCTGATGAGAGTCCCAGCACCACTGTTGCTGCGAGTTAGATCCATAGATACTCCAGCAGTGTTTGTCCCTGTCTTAGTGAACGGAGGTCTAGAGAGTGAAGGGCGCTCCAGAGTTTCCTCTGGTAAAGGAGAGAATAAAGGAAGTACTGACGCCGCTTTGCTACTGTAGCTGCAGCTGTAGCTCAGCTTAGAGCAGCTAGACTGACCCCTTCATCCTCCTCTAACCCATCTTTACCCTCAGCCTCTGAGCTCCTCTGAATCTGCAGACTTTCTACCCTAGTGTAGGAGATAACCACAACAGTTGTTCACTTTGTGATACAAGCACCACATCGGTACAGTTAAAGCCAAAGCCATTCCAAAGAAAACAGGATATGGAGGCATCCTGAATTTTCAACATGGTGCCCATGGCAGCCATTTTTCAAAATGGCCACCAATGATAAACCATTTTCTCATCAATTTTCTTATGAGGGATGATAATAAAGGACAATGAAGAATTTAAAAAAGGAAGAAGAATTATTGTGACAGTAGTCATGTGTTACAGACAATGTAATAGAGTGGATGTGGAAGCACAGCCAGGGCACACTGGTGACACCACTGCTGTGAAAATCAGCCTGAGGTTCAGTGTCAGCTAAATACATTAGCCATTAGCGTCATTGTTTCTGTAGTCAGTATCAGTCTACTCCTTTTAGTCATAGTTTAGTGGTAGCGAAGTTTAGTTTCCTAAATTCTATCTAATGGTAGTTCCACATCTAGTGGATATTGGGCTTATTTAGTTGTGCAGTCATGGACAAAAGTATTGGCACCCCTGAATTGTTCCAGAAAATACATCATTTATCCCAGAAATGGTTTCAATCACAAATGTTTTTGGTATGCATGTGTTTATTTCCTTTATGTTCATTGGAACAACACAAAAATCAGAAGAAAAAAGACAAAATTGACATAATTTTACACAAAACTAAAAAAAATGGGCCAGACAAAATTATTGTCACCCTCAACCTAATATTTGGTTTCACAACCTTGGAAATAAATAACTGAAACCAATGTCTTCCTATAACCATCAACAAGCTTCTTACTCCTCTCAGCTGGAATTTTGGACCACTCTTCTTCTCCAAACTGCTCCAGGTCTCTCAGATTTGAAGGGTGCTTCTTCAACAGCAGTTCTGAGATCTCTCCATAGGTGTTCAGTGGGATTTAGATCTGGACTCATTGCTGGCCACTTCAGAACTCTCCAGCTTTGTCTCCAACCATTTCTTGGTGCTTTCTGAGGTATGTTTGGGGTCATTGTCCTGCTGGAACACCCATGACCTCTGACCCAGACCCAGCTTTCTGACACTAGGCCCTACATTGCGGCCCAAAATCTTTTGATAGTCTCCAGATTTCATGATTCCTTGCACACAGTCAAGGCACCCAGTGCCAGAGGCAGCAAAACAACCCCAAAACATCCTTGAAGCTCCTCCATGTTTGACTGTAGGTACTGTGTTCTTTTCTTTGTAGGCCTCATTCTGTTTTCTGTAAACAGTAGAATGACCTGCTTTTCCAAAAAGCTCTACCTTAGTCTCATCTGTCCACTAAATGTTCTCCCAGAAGGATTGAGGCTTACTCAGGTACATTTTTGCAAACTCCAGTCTGGCTTTTTTCTGTCTCTTTGTCAGCAGTGGGGTTCTCCTGGGTCTCCTGCCATAGCGCTTCATCTCATTCAGATGACCACGTATGGTCCCAGCTGACACTTTAGCACCCTGAGTCTGCAGGACAGCCTGAATCTGTGTGGAAGTTGACTGAGGATGTTTATCCACCATTCCAACTATCCTGTGTTGCATTCTTTTGTCAGTTTTTCTCTTCTGTCCACGTCCAGGGAGATTAGCCACAGCTCCATGGTTATAAACTTCTTGATTATATTACACACAGTGGACAAAGGAATCTCAGGATCTCTGGAGATGGTCTTTAACCTTGAGATTGTTCAGATTTTTACACAGTTTTGTTTAAGTCCTCAGACAGTTCTGGTGTTCTGGTCAGGTGTGATTTCTAGATTGCAGCACCTGTTACTGCCACAGGTGAGTTTAAATGAGCATCACATGCTGGAAATAAAATGATTTACCCTCAGTTTTAAAAGGGGACAATCATTTTGTCTGGCCTATTTTTGAGTTTTGTGCAAAATTATGTCCATTTAGTCTCTTTTCTTCTGCTTTTTTTTTGTTGTTCCAACGAACATAAATGAAATAAATGTGTATACCAAAAACATTTCTAATTGCAACAATTTCTGGGAGAAATGGTCTATTTTCTGGAAAAAAATCCAGGGGTGCCAATACTTTCGTCCATGACTGTAGTTAGATAGCAGCACCTGAATTGACAGGATGTGCCAGCACAGGAGAGCCGAGCCTCAGGGCTTACACGACTTCATGTAGTTACTGGGATGGTGTACAGATCGCACAGGAATTAAATGGCTCTGGATAAACGATCGGGATAAGTGTAGGTCCGTTTTTACATCTGAACCCAGTTGTATCCCATACCTGAATGTTTCTGCGGTAAGGTGGTAAAAGGATAACTCCTCAGCCTTTACTGTTAGACGATGTGGATAAAATTGTCAAAGAAACTTGTGCATCTTGATAGTCAAAGACCATCAACTTCTTGGATAGCTAAGACTGTATTATATGCCAAGAAGAAGACAAGGCAAAGGCACTGACACTGACAACACACAACACTGATCTGAAACTTAATTCAAGTTCATATAAACGTAGAGTAAATTTGAAATGGTTCTCTTACTCTTCAGATCAGGAGAACTGATCTGAAGCTCAGTTCTGAGGTGTCTCTAATTTTCTAATAAACAAATATAGCAGGTAGGACTTTTGTTCAAACTGTATCAATTTCAGGCTTAAAAAACAACAACCTCAAACTCCATTTCCATTCCATCTTTTCAATTTCTATGTCATACGAAATAGCTAAATAAAACAACCGCTGTTTAAGCCACACCCATTTCTGATCTAAGCTCCGCCGATTTCTTACCTAACCACCACCCTTTCCAATGGTATGGTAGACAAATTATAATAATTAGGTCCTTAATATCAGTAAATTTCCATTCCTGATAAGAAAATTGTTAAGAAAACTGTTATCATTGGTGGCCATTTTGAAAACTGGCTGCCATGGGCGCCATGTTGAAAACTCAAGATGCCTCCATATCCACATCTTTTGGGAATGCCTATGGCTTTAACTGTACCAAATTTCATGCTTGTATCATAAAATGAACAATTGTTATTTAATTTCTAGTTAAGCTGCCCCGCTACCCTCCCTTTAGAGAGGTTTCTAAGAAACTCTGACTGAACCTCCAGATCTTCAGGATCTGAGCGTGCTCCCTGCAGTAGCAGCAGCAGATGAACGCTCTGGTGAGTCCTGCAGAGCTCTGAGCTGCAGCTGTCATCCACTGAAACCTAAAACCTCTTTCCCTCAGCATAGATCATCACAGACAGGACACCCAAAACCACAATGAGTCCAGAACCAGAAAACCCAGGAGGACATCAGTGACAGCAGAGAGGATTAAAACCATCAGAGAGAGAAGTCTGCAGGCAGGATGGAGCTGAAAATGTCCCACAGTCCTTCAGGGCAGCATGAGTAGGACCCGCTGGTGTTATTCTGTAGTAGTTAGATGATCCAGGACAGAGAAAACCGCAGAGCCCCTGAAGGAGGACCAGGATGAAGGAGGAGGTTTAGATAGAGAACGTGGGTCATCAGGGAAAGCTTAGCTCACTCTTTAGTCTCATACCAGGTTTCTACTGATTGGCTTTTTTGGAGATTTGATTGACAGCTGGCTACCTGGAGGTCCCCGAGTCCAGACAGCGTCCTGTTTGCATGGCGGCCATCTTGAATAGCTGGGTCATCAGCAGCTGAAAGGGCCCATCCCTCCACAGGACGGTCCCTCAGATCTGTCCGCGTTCATTCATGGAGCCAAGGAAACAAAGAGTCTACATTGAAGATCAGCCAGATGTGAACGTGAGAAAACGCCTCATGCGTGGTCGATGAGGAGCCACCCCAGAGATCAAAGAGAAGGGGGGCGTTCAAGAACCCAGCTCAGAAAGGGACAGTCAGAGGAGGCTAAATGTTAGCGGCTAAATGTTAGCGGCCCACAGCCACGGTTCAGGAGGAGAGGAACCAAGAATCAAAGGAGAGAGTCTGGTTGGCTTAGACCCGAGACATCCCAGTGGATCCACAGACAGACCAGGACCAGAGCTGGACCGTCTCTGTGACGGACCCATACCAGATCAGAACCCTCCCTGTGACGGACTAGTAGCAGACCAGAACCTTCTCTATGGCAGGCCAGGACCAAAACAAAACCGTCTCTGTAACAGACCGGGTCCAGAGAAGAACCAGCTCTGTGACTCAGAGATGCACACAAGGCATTTTTTGCAAGTCCAAGTAAAGTCTCAAGTCACTGATGTGTGCGACTTAAGTGCGACTCGAGTCCAAGTCGCAGACTCGAGTGCCCATCTCTGTTTTAACTCTGTGACAGACTGGGTCCAGACCAGAACCAGCTCTGTGATGGAGAAGGGTGAGTCTTTAAGACAAATATCAATGTGACCGTGAGCTTCAGCTCTAAAGTCAAAAACCAGAGAAAGTGTTTCCCCCACAGCATGAGAGCTCACTGATAAAACTGAGAAAGGAAGAATAGTATGACTGAGACATTCACAGACAGACTGAGACATTCACAGACAGACTGAGACATTCACAGACAGACTGAGACATTCACAGTCAGACTGAGACATTCACAGACAGACTGAGACATTCACAGACAGACTGAGATATTCACAGACAGAGACATTCACAGTCAGATTGAGACATTCACAGACAGACTGAGACATTCACAGTCAGACTGAGACATTCACAGACAGACTGAGACATTCACAGTCAGACTGAGACATTCACAGACAGACTGAGACATTCAGAGACAGACTGAGACATTCACAGACAGACTGAGACATTCACAGTCAGACTGAGACATTCACAGACAAACTGGGACATTCACAGACAGACTGAGACTTTCACAGACAGAGACATTCACAGTCAGATTGAGACATTCACAGACAGACTGAGACATTCACAGACAGACTGAGACATTCACAGTCAGACTGAGACATTCACAGTCAGACTGAGACATTCACAGACAGACTGAGACATTCACAGACAGACTGAGATATTCACAGACAGACTGAGACATTCACAGTCAGAGACATTCACAGTCAGATTGAGACATTCACAGACAGACTGAGACATTCACAGACAGACTGAGAAATTCACAGTCAGACTGAGACATTCACAGACAAACTGGGACATTCACAGACAGACTGAGACATTCACAGACAGAGACATTCACAGTCAGATTGAGACATTCACAGTCAAACTGAGACATTCACAGACAGAGACATTCACAGTCAGATTGAGACATTCACAGACAGACTGAGACATTCACAGTCAGACTGAGACATTCACAGACAGACTGAGACATTCACAGACAGACTGAGACATTCACAGACAGAGACATTCACAGTCAGATTGAGACATTCACAGACAGACTGAGACATTCACAGTCAGACTGAGACATTCACAGACAGACTGAGACATTCACAGTCAGACTGAGACATTCACAGACAGACTGAGACATTCACAGACAGACTGAGATATTCACAGACAGACTGAGACATTCACAGTCAGAGACATTCACAGTCAGATTGAGACATTCACAGACAGACTGAGACATTCACAGACAGACTGAGACATTCACAGACAGACTGAGACATTCACAGACAGAGACATTCACAGTCAGATTGAGACATTCACAGACAGACTGAGACATTCACAGCCAGACTGAGACATTCACAGACAGACTGAGACATTCACAGTCAGATTGAGACATTCACAGACAGACTGAGCCATTCACAGTCAGACTGAGACATTCACAGACAGACTGAGACATTCACAGTCAGACTGAGACATTCACAGACAGACTGAGACATTCATAGACAGACTGAGACATTCACAGTCAGAGACATTCATTGACAGACTGAGACATTCACAGACAGACTGAGACATTCACAGTCAGACTGAGACATTCACAGACAGACTGAGAAATTCACAGACAGACTGAGACATTCACAGACAGACTGAGACATTCACAGTCAGACTGAGACATTCACAGTCAGACTGAGACATTCATAGACTGAGACATTCACAGACAGACTGAGACATTCATAGACTGAGACATTCACAGTCAGACTGAGACATTCACAGTCAGACTGAGACATTCACAGACAGACTGAGACATTCACAGACAGACTGAGACATTCACTGTCAGACTGAGACATTCACAGACAGACTGAGACATTCACAGTCGGACTGAGACGTTCACAGACAGACTGAGACATTCACAGTCAGAGACATTCACAGTCAGATTGAGACATTCACAGACAGACTGAGACATTCACAGACAGACTGAGACATTCACAGACAGACTGAGACATTCATAGACTGAGACATTCACAGTCAGACTGGGAGATTCACAGTCAGACTGAGACATTCACAGACAGACTGAGACATTCACAGTCAGACTGAGACATTCACAGTCAGACTGAGACATTCACAGACAGACTGAGACATTCATAGACAGACTGAGATATTCACAGTCAGAGACATTCATTGTCAGATTGAGACATTCACAGACAGACTGAGACATTCACAGACAGACTGAGACATTCACAGTCAGACTGAGAAATTCACAGTCAGACTGAGACATTCACAGACAGACTGAGACATTCACAGACAGACTGAGACATTCACAGTCAGACTGAGACATTCACAGTCAGATTGAGACATTCACAGACAGACTGAGACATTCACAGACAGACTGAGACATTCACAGTCAGACTGAGACATTCACAGACAGACTGAGACATTCACAGACAGACTGAGACATTCACAGACAGACTGAGACATTCACAGTCAGACTGAGACATTCACAGACAGACTGAGACATTCACAGACAGACTGAGACATTCACAGTCAGAGACATTCACAGTCAGATTGAGACATTCACAGTCAGACTGAGACATTCACAGACAGACTGAGACATTCACAGACAGACTGAGACATTCATAGACTGAGACATTCACAGACAGACTGAGACATTCACAGTCAGACTGAGACATTCACAGACAGACTGAGACATTCACAGTCAGACTGAGACGTTCATTTCATTTCATTTCATTTATTTGTTCTAGTCATGGCAAATGTATATTCACTCTCAAAGAGACATTCAACCTCACTCCACTCCATGGCTAGAAAGGAGCAGGGAGAAGACAAATTCGTATTTTGCCTGCCCCACACTCAAAACACAAATGTTCAACAGCTGGTCTGCCAAATTTACAATAACTGAGAGAATATTATAACAGCAACATTCAAGAAAGATACAGTAACATTTTCAAGACTAACAACACCTGCCCCCAGCAGTAAAATAGGAAAACAAAACACCCTATTCACCATGTTCATAATGTCTAATGAGTCTCTCTTTAAACATTTTCTTGAACTCAAATATATTCAGGCAGCTCTTCATATCACTCTGTAAGGAATTCTACATTTTAACTCCCACCACAGAAATACACATATGTTTTAAAGTCGACCGTGCAAGTTAATGCTTGAAATTAAATTTCCATCTATGGTTCTCATCTTCTGAACTAAAAACAAAAAACTTTTGTAAACTTTCTGGTAATGCTCTACTTTTAGCTCTGAACATAACTGTGAGTGTCTTCAGCTCAATCAGATCTTTAAGTTTTAACAATCCTGCCTTAATAAACAGACTGTTGGTGTGCTCTCTGTAACCTGCTTTGTGAATAATTCTTACTGCTCTTTTCTTTAATAAAAATAATGGATTTACTTTGCTTACATATGTATTTCCCCAAATTTCCACACAATAACAAAGATATGGCAGAATAAGAGAGCTTTGTTTGGAATAAAAATATTTTTAGACACCTTTGTTTTTACGTGAGCGATATGAGCTTTCCATGTCAGTTTATCATCAACAATCACACCCAAAAAACGAAATTCAGACACTCTTTCAATGTTAACACCATCTATGGTCAGTGAGATATTTTCCTCTTTTCTTTTATTTGTAAAAACCATAAACCTTGTTTTATTTAGATTTAAAGACAACTTGTTTTCATCAAACCATTGTTTCACTTTCACCATTTCATTTTCTACTCTTATTACCAACGTTTGTAAATCATCTCCAGAACGAAAAAAAGTTGGTGTCAACTGCAAACAACACTGACTGCAGTGACCTTGAGATTTCACATAAATCATTTATGTACAATTTAAAAAGTTTAGGTCCCAATACAGAACCTTGTGGAACTCCACATTCTATATTGAAACAGTCAGAATTAAAACCAGAAAAGTTAACATATTGTTGTCTTTTATCTAAATAACTACGTAACCAGTTTAAAACGACACCCCTTAACCATATGTATGTAATTTTGAAATTAAAATATTATGATCAATGGTGTCAAACGCTTTTTTTAAATCAATAAATATTTCTTTTTTTCTATTGCTGCAGTAATTTCTTCAGTAATTTTTATTAATGCTAAAGAAGTTGATCTGTTGCTCCTGAAACCAAACTGACTCTCACTAAATAGTTTTTTCTTTTCTATGAAATAATCTAATTTATTTGCAAATACTTTTTCCAGCACTTTAGAGAACTGTGATAGCAATGACACTGGTCTGTAATTAGTAAAGCTGTGTTTGTTTCCTGTTTTAAACAGTGGTATAACCTTTGCCGTTTTCATTCTGTATAAAAAGAAAAATTAAAAATGTAACATAAAGGTTTAATTATGCAGTCAATTGTCTTTTTAAAAATAATCATGTCGATCCCATCACTATCAATTGATGTCTTATTTTTAAGCTTCCCTACAAGAGAAACTATTTCATTATCATTCACTTCTCTTAGAAACATAGACTGCAACATTTTACATCCTTCAATTCTGTCAACTCTGTTTTGACTGCCATCCCCTTTTTAATTGATTTTGCAAGGTTAGGTCCAACACTGACAAAAAAAGAGCTGAATTCATTAACCCAAGATCCTGTTATTATCATTAGTAAAATAACCAGGTGTATTAGTTAACACAGGCTTGTTTCTCAAAATATCATTCAAAATTTTCCAAGTACCTTTGATATCACTCTTATTTTCCAGCAATGGTTTATTAGAATAATCTTTCTTGGCTTGTCTCATTATTACCGTCAGTTTATTTTTGTAAACCTTGTATTGCTTCTCTGATATTTTTGTTCTAAATTTTATAAAATCCCTATACAGCTTGTTTTTCTTCTTGCGAGCATTTTGCAAACCCTTCATAACCCAAGGTCACAGACAGACTGAGACATTCATAGACTGAGACATTCACAGACAGACTGAGACATTCATAGACTGAGACATTCACAGACAGACTGAGACATTCACAGTCAGACTGAGACATTCACAGACAGACTGAGACATTCACAGTCAGACTGAGACATTCACAGTCAGACCGAGACATTCACAGTCAGACTGAGACATTCACAGACAGACTGAGACATTCACAGTCAGACTGAGACATTCACAGACAGACTGAGACATTCACAGTCAGACAGAGACATTCACAGACAGACTGAGACATTCACAGTCAGACTGAGACATTCACAGACAGACTGAGACATTCACAGTCAGACTGAGACATTCACAGTCAGACTGAGACATCCACAGTCAGACTGAGACATTTAATGTCACACTGAGACATTCACAGACAGACTGAGACATTCACAGACAGACTGAGACATTCATAGACTGACATTCACAGACAGACTGAGACATTTACTGTCACACTGAGACATTCACAGACAGACTGAGACATTCACAGACAGACTGAGACATTCATAGACTGAGACATTCACAGACAGACTGAGACATTCACAGTCAGACTGAGACATTCACGGACAGACTGAGACAGACTGAGACATTCACGGACAGACTGAGACATTCACAGACAGACTGAGACATTCACAGACAGACTGAGACATTCATAGACTGACATTCACAGACAGACTGAGACATTTACTGTCACACTGAGACATTCACAGACAGACTGAGACATTCACAGTCAGACTGAGACATTCACGGACAGACTGAGACATTCACAGACAGACTGAGACATTCATAGACTGAGACATTCACAGACAGACTGAGACATTCACAGACAGACTGAGACATTCACAGACAGACTGAGACATTCACAGTCAGACTGAGACATTCACAGTCGGACTGAGACATTCACAGACAGACTGAGACATTCACAGTCAGACTGAGACATTCACAGTCAGAGACATTCACAGTCAGATTGAGACATTCACAGACAGACTGAGACATTCACAGACAGACTGAGACATTCACAGACAGACTGAGACATTCATAGACTGACATTCACAGACAGACTGAGACATTTACTGTCACACTGAGACATTCACAGACAGACTGAGACATTCATAGACTGAGACATTCACAGACAGACTGAGACATTCACAGTCAGACTGAGACATTCACGGACAGACTGAGACAGACTGAGACATTCACGGACAGACTGAGACATTCACAGACAGACTGAGACATTCACAGACAGACTGAGACATTCATAGACTGACATTCACAGACAGACTGAGACATTTACTGTCACACTGAGACATTCACAGACAGACTGAGACATTCACAGTCAGACTGAGACATTCACGGACAGACTGAGACATTCACAGACAGACTGAGACATTCATAGACTGAGACATTCACAGACAGACTGAGACATTCACAGACAGACTGAGACATTCACAGACAGACTGAGACATTCACAGTCAGACTGAGACATTCACAGTCGGACTGAGACATTCACAGCAGAGCAGCAGAGAAAATTCTCAGAAACACTCCTGGAGACAGATTCAGCTCAACAGGACAGAAATCAGACCTCCGTCACCTTCAGGTTTCTCCTGGTGCTACAGTCCTTGCAGTTCATTCTGATTTTCAATAATCTATAATCAGGATGACTCTGAAGCTTGGTCATAATAATAATTAAAACAACAATCATAAAAATTAAAGTTGCAAGCAGCATTAGTCAGGTCCTCGGTCTGTCCCACGTCCCTCATGCCCGTTAAACCTCCACTTTGAGGGTTTCATCCCTCTTTGACCCTTTGACCTGCTCAAAGTTAGACTGAGGTGTGTCCCTGCAGCTCTGTCAGGAGCCTCAGACTTTATAACGGGTGTGTATTACACATTCCATTTTCCCGCCTTCAGTGAGTCACATGACCAGCTGAATGGTAAGGTTATTGTAATGTTCAAAAAACCTGCATCTGTAAGACACACAAACACACACTCATGCGCGCTTCGCACGCTAACACACACACACAAATGCACCATCTCTTCCATTCACTTCATATGGGTTATATGTGTGGCTGTCTTTGGCGACTGACGTCGCCAGAGACTTTATTGGGGACTGTATGTGGATGAGAAGCCACCCTCAGTACCCACCATCCCGTTACAGCATTGTTTAAATGGGCTGCTTTATTGGAACAGCTCCATGTGTGTGCGTGATCAGAGCTCACTGAGGGCTGCATGGTTGCCATGGTAACTAATGTCTGCATTCCAGCTGCTTTGATCTGTCAATCAGTGAGTGTCATCATCACCAGCTGCTCTGTGTTTCAGGAGTCAAATTGACTGAAATTCTTTTGAATCTCCCCTCACAGATGCCACAATTTTGACCAAATCTCTCTAAAAATAAGATTTTTGTAGTAAATTTTGTCAGGAATCCATCCATGTCATTTTTAAAGCTGTAGGACCTTTGGTTTTTTTGTGTAGAGGCCCAACTGCCACAGCTTATGTGGACCTGAATCCTCACCCCATTCATTTGAATGGGAGCAGCAGGGAGGGCTTCTTTGGGGTTGACCAATTTTGAGGGCTTGCCATTCGGAAACCATTCAAGAAACAACAAATTCCTTCAGAACTTTTGATCAGCATGGCCTAGTGTGTCTTCTCTGTGAGTTTCAAGCTGATATGATTTACCTGATTTGATTTACGGTCTAGGGGAAGATACATTTTGTTCGGAGCCCTTTTTTCCTGGAAAATTTTATTTTGAAAGGCAAATTGCCGGCTTCCTGTTTGGGATAGGTTAGGGGTGTCAGTGTGTGATTTGTGGGTCTCGATGAGACGAACGTTTCAACGTTGGTTTGATCTCTCTACGACATTCCTACTGGCAGTGAGGGCCGTTTTAGTGTGCCTAGGCGGCACTAGATAGCACATTTTGGCATGTTTGGGGTTAATTTTTTCATTTTATCAACTTCGTCGCCAAATTTTGGTGAGTTTTTGAGTGTGTTTAGGGGGTCAAATTAAGGTTTAAAGAGGCGAGGAGATAATAATAACAATGTGAATAAGAAAGAAACGGAGCAAAAACAACAGGGTCCTTTCCCCCCTACTAGCTCTTGCTAGAAGGAGTCCAAGGACCCTAATAATAGTAATAATGAGGTAATAACAATAATGATAATGTAAAACAGTAAACATAAAATAAAATAATAATAGAAACAGAAAAAAATAGTAAGAAAAATATAATAATAATGTAAAAATACATTGATAATAATAATAACAATAATAGTAATAATAATAATAATAATAACAATAATAACAATAATAACGTTAAAAATATAATAATATCAAAAAAAGAAAAAATATATAATAAAAATAATAATAGTAACAGTTTCAGTAAAAATCCATTTTATTTAAAGGTGCTTTACGACAAAAGTTAAAAAGTGAAAAAAAAATAATACTGAAGTTGGCAATGAGTTAAAAACATTGAAAAAGGAAGTGTATTTGTGTGTGTGTGTATGCGTGTGGGGGTGTGTGTGTGTGTGTGTGGTTGGATAGATTGAGGTAAAATAAATGCTGGATGGACAGATGTGAATAATGTTGGATGGAGGTGAAGAATTTTGGATGGATGAGGTGAATAATGTTGGATGGAGGTGAAGAATGTTGGATGGATGAAGGTGAATAATGTTGGATGGAGGTGAAAAATGTTGGATGGAGGTGAATAATGTTGGATGGAGGTGAATAATGTTGGATGGAGGTGAGTAATGTTGGATGGATATAGGTGAATAATGTTGGATGGATGGATGTGAATAATGTTGGATGGAGGTGAGTAATGTTGGATGGAGGTGAGTAATGTTGGATGGAGGTGAATAATGTTGGATGGAGGTGAGTAATGTTGGATGTGAATAACGTTGGATGGAGGTGAATAATGTTGGATGGAGGTGAATAATGTTGGATGGAGGTGAATAATGTTGGATGGAGGTGAGTAATGTTGGATGTGAATAATGTTGGATGGATGTGAATAATGTTGGATGGAGGTGAATAATGTTGGATGGAGGTGAATAATGTTGGATGGAGGTTGATAATGTTGGATGGAGGTGAAGAATGTTGGATGGAGGTGAGTAATGTTGGATGTGAATAACGTTGGATGGAGGTGAATAATGTTGGATGGAGGTGAATAATGTTGGATGGAGGTGAAGAATGTTGGATGTAGGTGAAGAATGATGGATGGAGGTGAGTTATGTTGGATGGAGGTGAGGAATGTTGGATGGAGGTGACTAATGTTGGATGGAGGTGAGTAATGTTGGATGGAGGTGAAGAATGTTGGATGTGAATAACGTTGGATGGAGGTGAATAATTTTGGATGGATGGAGGTGAATAATGTTGGATGGAGGTGAATAATGTTGGATGTGAATAATGTTGGATGGAGGTGAATAATGTTGGATGGAGGTGAATAATGTTGGATGGAGGTGAATAATGTTGGATGGAGGTTGATAATGTTGGATGGAGGTGAAGAATGTTGGATGGAGGTGAGTAATGTTGGATGTGAATAACGTTGGATGGAGGTGAATAATGTTGGATGGAGGTGAATAATGTTGGATGGAGGTGAATAATGTTGGATGGAGGTTGATAATGTTGGATAGAGTTGAGTAATTTTGGATGGATGGAAGTAAATAATGTTGGATGTAGGTGAAGAATGTTGGATGTAGGTGAAGAATGATGGATGGAGGTGAGTTATGTTGGATGGAGGTGAAGAATGTCGGATGGAGGTGAAGAATGTTGGATGGAGGTGAGTAATGTTGGATGTGAATAACGTTGGATGGAGGTGAATAATGTTGGATGAGGTAAATAATGTTGGATGAGGTTGATAATGTTGGATGGATGTGAATAATGTTAGATGGATGTGAATAACGTTGGATGGAGGTGAATAATGTTGGATGGAGGTTGATAATGTTGGATGGATGTGAATAATGTTGGATGGAGGTGACTAATGTTGGATGGATGTGAATAATGTTGGATGGAGGTGAATAATGTTGGATGGAGGTGAATAATGTTGAATGGATGTGAATAATGTTGGATGGATGTGAATAATGTTGGATGGAGGTGAATAATGTTGGATGGAGGTTGATAATGTTGGATAGAGGTGAGTAATTTTGGATGGATGGAAGTAAATAATGTTGGATGTAGGTGAAGAATGTTGGATGTAGGTGAAGAATGATGGATGGAGGTGAGTTATGTTGGATGGAGGTGACTAATGTTGGATGGAGGTGACTAATGTTGGATGGAGGTGAGTAATGTTGGATGGAGGTTGATAATGTTGGATGGATGTGAATAATGTTGGATGGAGGTGACTAATGTTGGATGGAGGTGAGTAATGTTGGATGTGAATAACGTTGGATGGAGGTGAATAATGTTGGATGGAGGTGAATAATGTTGGATGGAGGTTGATAATGTTGGATGGATGTGAATAATGTTGGATGGAGGTGACTAATGTTGGATGGAGGTGAGTAATGTTGGATGTGAATAACGTTGGATGGAGGTGAATGATGTTGGATGGAGGTGAGTAATGTTGGATGTGAATAACCTTTGATGGAGGTGAATAATGTTGGATGGAGGTGAATAATGTTGGATGGAGGTTGATAATGTTGGATGGATGTGAATAATGTTGGATGGAGGTGAATAATGTTGGATGGAGGTGAGTAATGTTGGATGTGAATAACGTTGGATGGAGGCGAATAATGTTGGTTGGAGGTGAATAATGTTGGATGGAGGTTGATAATGTTGGATGGATGTGAATAATGTTGGATGGAGGTGACTAATGTTGGATGGAGGTGAGTAATGTTGGATGTGAATAACGTTGGATGGAGGTGAATGATGTTGGATGGAGGTGAGTAATGTTGGATGTGAATAACGTTGGATGGAGGTGAGTAATGTTGGATGGAGGTGAATAATGTTGGATGGAGGTTGATAATGTTGGATGGATGTGAATAATGTTGGATGGAGGTGAATAATGTTGGATGGAGGTGAGTAATGTTGGATGTGAATTATGTTGGATGGAGGTTGATCATGTTGGATGGAGGTTGATAATGTTGGATGGAGGTGAATTATGGTGGATGGAGGTGAACAATATTAGAGGGAGGTGAATGATGTAGGATGGAGGTGAATAATGCTGGATGGATGGATGTGGGTAATGTTGGATGGAGGTTGATAGTGTTGGATGGATGGATGTTGATAATGTTGGATGGATGGAGGTGAATAATGCTGGATGGAGGTTAGTAATGTTGGATGGAGGTTGATAATGTTGCATGGAGGTGAATAATGTTTGATGGAGGTTGATAATGTTGGGTGGAGGTGAGTAATTTTGGATGGATGGAAGTAAATAATGTTGGATGTAGGTGAAGAATGATGGATGGAGGTGAGTTATGTTGGATGGAGGTGAGTAATGTTGGATGGAGGTGACTAATGTTGGATGGAGGTGAGTAATGTTGGATGTGAATAACGTTGGATGGAGGTGAATAATGTTGAAAGGAGGTGAATAATGTTGGATGGATGTGAATAATGTTGGATGGAGGTGAATAATGTTGGATGGAGGTGAATAATGTTGGATGTGAATAACGTTGGATGGAGGTGAATAATGTTGGATGGAGGTTGATAATGTTGGATGGAGGTGAATAATGTTGGATGGAGGTGAGTAATGTTGGATGTGAATAACGTTGGATGGAGGTGAATAATGTTGGATGGAGGTGAATAATGTTGGATGGATGTGAATAATGTTGGATGGAGGTGAATAATGTTGGATGGAGGTTGATAATGTTGGATAGAGGTGAGTAATTTTGGATGGATGGAAGTAAATAATGTTGGATGGAGGTGAAGAATGTTGGATGTAGGTGAGGAATGATGATGGAGGTGAGTTATGTTGGATGGAGGTTGATAATGTTGGATGGAGGTGACTAATGTTGGATGGAGGTGAGTAATGTTGGATGGAGGTTGATAATGTTGGATGGATGTGAATAATGTTGGATGGATGTGACTAATGTTGGATGGAGGTGAGTAATGTTGGATGTGAATAACGTTGGATGGAGGTGAATAATGTTGGATGGAGGTGAATAATGTTGGATGGAGGTTGATAATGTTGGATGGATGTGAATAACGTTGGATGGAGGTGACTAATGTTGGATGGAGGTGAGTAATGTTGGATGTGAATAACGTTGGATGGAGGTGAATAATGTTGAAAGGAGGTGAATAATGTTGGATGGATGTGAATAATGTTGGATGGAGGTGAATAATGTTGGATGGAGGTGAATAATGTTGGATGTGAATAACGTTGGATGGAGGTGAATAATGTTGGATGGAGGTTGATAATGTTGGATGGAGGTGAATAATGTTGGATGGAGGTGAGTAATGTTGGATGTGAATAACGTTGGATGGAGGTGAATAATGTTGGATGGAGGTGAATAATGTTGGATGGAGGTGAATAATGTTGGATGGAGGTGAATAATGTTGGATGGAGGTTGATAATGTTGGATGGAGGTGAAGAATGTTGGATGGAGGTGAGTAATGTTGGATGTGAATAACGTTGGATGGAGGTGAATAATGTTGGATGGAGGTGAATAATGTTGGATGGAGGTGAATAATGTTGGATGGAGGTTGATAATGTTGGATAGAGTTGAGTAATTTTGGATGGATGGGAGTAAATAATGTTGGATGTAGGTGAAGAATGTTGGATGTAGGTGAAGAATGATGGATGGAGGTGAGTTATGTTGGATGGAGGTGAAGAATGTCGGATGGAGGTGAAGAATGTTGGATGGAGGTGAGTAATGTTGGATGTGAATAACGTTGGATGGAGGTGAATAATGTTGGATGAGGTAAATAATGTTGGATGAGGTTGATAATGTTGGATGGATGTGAATAATGTTAGATGGATGTGAATAACGTTGGATGGAGGTGAAGAATGTTGGATGGAGGTTGATAATGTTGGATGGATGTGAATAATGTTGGATGGAGGTGACTAATGTTGGATGGATGTGAATAATGTTGGATGGAGGTGAATAATGTTGGATGGAGGTGAATAATGTTGAATGGATGTGAATAATGTTGGATGGATGTGAATAATGTTGGATGGAGGTGAATAATGTTGGATGGAGGTTGATAATGTTGGATAGAGGTGAGTAATTTTGGATGGATGGAAGTAAATAATGTTGGATGTAGGTGAAGAATGTTGGATGTAGGTGAAGAATGATGGATGGAGGTGAGTTATGTTGGATGGAGGTGACTAATGTTGGATGGAGGTGACTAATGTTGGATGGAGGTGAGTAATGTTGGATGGAGGTTGATAATGTTGGATGGATGTGAATAATGTTGGATGGAGGTGACTAATGTTGGATGGAGGTGAGTAATGTTGGATGTGAATAACGTTGGATGGAGGTGAATAATGTTGGATGGAGGTGAATAATGTTGGATGGAGGTTGATAATGTTGGATGGATGTGAATAATGTTGGATGGAGGTGACTAATGTTGGATGGAGGTGAGTAATGTTGGATGTGAATAACGTTGGATGGAGGTGAATGATGTTGGATGGAGGTGAGTAATGTTGGATGTGAATAACCTTGGATGGAGGTGAATAATGTTGGATGGAGGTGAATAATGTTGGATGGAGGTTGATAATGTTGGATGGATGTGAATAATGTTGGATGGAGGTGAATAATGTTGGATGGAGGTGAGTAATGTTGGATGTGAATAACGTTGGATGGAGGCGAATAATGTTGGTTGGAGGTGAATAATGTTGGATGGAGGTTGATAATGTTGGATGGATGTGAATAATGTTGGATGGAGGTGACTAATGTTGGATGGAGGTGAGTAATGTTGGATGTGAATAACGTTGGATGGAGGTGAATGATGTTGGATGGAGGTGAGTAATGTTGGATGTGAATAACGTTGGATGGAGGTGAGTAATGTTGGATGGAGGTGAATAATGTTGGATGGAGGTTGATAATGTTGGATGGATGTGAATAATGTTGGATGGAGGTGAATAATGTTGGATGGAGGTGAGTAATGTTGGATGTGAATTATGTTGGATGGAGGTTGATCATGTTGGATGGAGGTTGATAATGTTGGATGGAGGTGAATTATGGTGGATGGAGGTGAACAATATTAGAGGGAGGTGAATGATGTAGGATGGAGGTGAATAATGCTGGATGGATGGATGTGGGTAATGTTGGATGGAGGTTGATAGTGTTGGATGGATGGATGTTGATAATGTTGGATGGATGGAGGTGAATAATGCTGGATGGAGGTTAGTAATGTTGGATGGAGGTTGATAATGTTGCATGGAGGTGAATAATGTTTGATGGAGGTTGATAATGTTGGGTGGAGGTGAGTAATTTTGGATGGATGGAAGTAAATAATGTTGGATGTAGGTGAAGAATGATGGATGGAGGTGAGTTATGTTGGATGGAGGTGAGTAATGTTGGATGGAGGTGAGTAATGTTGGATGTGAATAACGTTGGATGGAGGTGAATAATGTTGAAAGGAGGTGAATAATGTTGGATGGATGTGAATAATGTTGGATGGAGGTGAATAATGTTGGATGGAGGTGAATAATGTTGGATGTGAATAACGTTGGATGGAGGTGAATAATGTTGGATGGAGGTTGATAATGTTGGATGGAGGTGAATAATGTTGGATGGAGGTGAGTAATGTTGGATGTGAATAACGTTGGATGGAGGTGAATAATGTTGGATGGAGGTGAATAATGTTGGATGGATGTGAATAATGTTGGATGGAGGTGAATAATGTTGGATGGAGGTTGATAATGTTGGATAGAGGTGAGTAATTTTGGATGGATGGAAGTAAATAATGTTGGATGGAGGTGAAGAATGTTGGATGTAGGTGAAGAATGATGGATGGAGGTGAGTTATGTTGGATGGAGGTGACTAATGTTGGATGGAGGTGACTAATGTTGTATGTGAATAACGTTGGATGGAGGTGAATAATGTTGGATGGAGGTGAATAATGTTGGATGGAGGTGAGTAATGTTGGATGTGAATAATGTTGGATGGAGGTGAGTAATGTTGGATGGAGGTTGATAATGTTGGATGGAGGTGAATAATGTTGGATGGAGGTTGATAATGTTGGATGGAGGTGAATAATGTTGGATGGAGGTGAGTAATGTTGGATGTGAATAACGTTGGATGGAGGTGAATAATGTTGGATGGAGGTGAATAATGTTGGATGGATGTGAATAATGTTGGATGGAGGTGAATAATGTTGGATGGAGGTTGATAATGTTGGATAGAGGTGAGTAATTTTGGATGGATGGAAGTAAATAATGTTGGATGTAGGTGAAGAATGTTGGATGTAGGTGAAGAATGATGATGGAGGTGAGTTATGTTGGATGGAGGTTGATAATGTTGGATGGAGGTGACTAATGTTGGATGGAGGTGAGTAATGTTGGATGGAGGTTGATAATGTTGGATGGATGTGAATAATGTTGGATGGATGTGACTAATGTTGGATGGAGGTGAGTAATGTTGGATGTGAATAACGTTGGATGGAGGTGAATAATGTTGGATGGAGGTGAATAATGTTGGATGGAGGTTGATAATGTTGGATGGATGTGAATAACGTTGGATGGAGGTGACTAATGTTGGATGGAGGTGAGTAATGTTGGATGTGAATAACGTTGGATGGAGGTGAATAATGTTGAAAGGAGGTGAATAATGTTGGATGGATGTGAATAATGTTGGATGGAGGTGAATAATGTTGGATGGAGGTGAATAATGTTGGATGTGAATAACGTTGGATGGAGGTGAATAATGTTGGATGGAGGTTGATAATGTTGGATGGAGGTGAATAATGTTGGATGGAGGTGAGTAATGTTGGATGTGAATAACGTTGGATGGAGGTGAATAATGTTGGATGGAGGTGAATAATGTTGGATGGATGAGAATAATGTTGGATGGAGGTGAATAATGTCGGATGGAGGTTGATAATGTTGGATAGAGGTGAGTAATTTTGGATGGATGGAAGTAAATAATGTTGGATGTAGGTGAAAAATGTTGGATGTAGGTGAAGAATGATGGATGGAGGTGAGTTATGTTGGATGGAGGTGACTAATGTTGGATGGAGGTGAGTAATGTTGTATGTGAATAACGTTGGATGGAGGTGAATAATGTTGGATGGAGGTGAATAATGTTGGATGGAGGTGAGTAATGTTGGATGTGAATAATGTTGGATGGAGGTGAGTAATGTTGGATGGAGGTTGATAATGTTGGATGGAGGTGAATAATGTTGGATGGAGGTTGATAATGTTGGATGGAGGTGAATAATGTTGGATGGAGGTGAGTAATGTTGGATGTGAATAACGTTGGATGGAGGTGAATAATGTTGGATGGAGGTGAATAATGTTGGATGGATGTGAATAACGTTGGATGGATGTGAATAATGTTGGATGGAGGTGAATAATGTTGGATGGAGGTTGATAATGTTGGATAGAGGTGAGTAATTTTGGATGGATGGAAGTAAATAATGTTGGATGTAGGTGAAGAATGTTGGATGTAGGTGAAGAATGATGATGGAGGTGAGTTATGTTGGATGGAGGTGAGTAATGTTGGATGGAGGTGACTAATGTTGGATGGAGGTGAGTAATGTTGGATGGAGGTTGATAATGTTGGATGGATGTGAATAATGTTGGATGGATGTGACTAATGTTGGATGGAGGTGAGTAATGTTGGATGTGAATAACGTTGGATGGAGGTGAATAATGTTGGATGGAGGTGAATAATGTTGGATGGAGGTTGATAATGTTGGATGGATGTGGATAATGTTAGATGGATGTGAATAACGTTGGATGGAGGTGAATAATGTTGGATGGAGGTGAATAATGTTAGATGGATGTGAATAACGTTGGATGGAGGTGAATAATGTTGGATGGAGGTGAATAATGTTGGATGGAGGTTGATAATGTTGGATGGATGTGAATAATGTTGGACGGAGGTGACTAATGTTGGATGGATGTGAATAATGTTGGATGGAGGTGAATAATGTTGGATGGAGGTGAATAATGTTGGATGGAGGTGAATAATGTTGGATGGAGGTTGATAATGTTGGATAGAGGTGAGTAATTTTGGATGGAGGTGAATAATGTTGGATGGAGGTGAGTAATGTTGGATGGAGGTTGATAATGTTGGATGGATGTGAATAATATTGGATGGAGGTGACTAATGTTGGATGGAGGTGAGTAATGTTGGATGTGAATAACTTGGATGGAGGTGAATAATGTTGGATGGAGGTGAATAATGTTGGATGGAGGTGAATAATGTTGGATGGAGGTTGATAATGTTGGATGGATGTGAATAATGTTGGATGTAGGTGACTAATGTTGGATGGAGGTGAGTAATGTTGGCTGTGAATAACGTTTGATGGAGGTGAATAATGTTGGATGGAGGTGAGTAATGTTGGATGTGAATAACGTTGGATGGAGGTGAATAATGTTGGATGGATGTGAATAACGTTGGATGGAGGTGAATAATGTTGGATGGAGGTGAATAACGTTGGATGGAGGTGAATAATGTTGGATGGAGGTGAGTAATGTTGGATGTGAATAACGTTGGATGGAGGTGAATAATGTTGGATGGATGTGAATAACGTTGGATGGAGGTGAATAATGTTGGATGGATGTGAATAACGTTGGATGGAGGTGAATAATGTTGGATGGAGGTGAGTAATGTTGGATGGAGGTTGATAATGTTGGATGGATGTGAATAATGTTGGATGGAGGTTGATAATGTTGGTTGGATGTGAATAATGTTGGATGGAGGTGAAGAATGTCGGATGTAGGTGAAGAATGTTGGATGGAGGTGAGTAATGTTGGATGTGAATAACGTTGGATGGAGGTGAATAATGTTGGATGGATGTGAATAACGTTTGATGGAGGTGAATAATGTTGGATGGAGGTGAATAATGTTGGATGGATGTGAATAATGTTGGATGGAGGTTGATAATGTTGGATGGATGTGAATAATGTTGGATGGAGGTTGATAATGTTGGTTGGATGTGAATAATGTTGGATGGAGGTGAAGAATGTCGGATGTAGGTGAAGAATGTTGGATGGAGGTTGATAATGTTGGATGGATGTGAATAATGTTGGATGGAGGTTGATAATGTTGGTTGGATGTGAATAATGTTGGATGGAGGTGAAGAATGTCGGATGTAGGTGAAGAATGCTGGATGGAGGTTGATAATGATTGAAGGAGGTGAGTTATGTTGGATGGAGGTGAGTAATGTTGGATGGAGGTGACTAATGTTGGATGGAGGTTGATAATGTTGGATGGATGTGAATAATGTTGGATGGAGGTGACTAATGTTGGATGGAGGTGAGTAATGTTGGATGTGAATAACTTGGATGGAGGTGAATAATGTTGGATGGAGGTGAATAATGTTGGATGGAGGTGAATAATGTTGGATGGAGGTGAATAATGTTGGATGGAGGTTGATAATGTTGGATGGATGTGAATAATGTTGGATGGAGGTGACTAATGTTGGATGGAGGTGAGTAATGTTGGATGTGAATAACTTGGATGGAGGTGAATAATGTTGGATGGAGGTGAATAATGTTGGATGGAGGTGAATAATGTTGGATGGAGGTGAATAATGTTGGATGGAGGTTGATAATGTTGGATGGATGTGAATAATGTTGGATGGAGGTGAATAATGTTGGATGGAGGTGAGTAATGTTGGATGTGAATAACGTTGGATGGAGGTGAATAATGTTGGATGGATGTGAATAACGTTGGATGGAGGTGAATAATGTTGGATGGAGGTGAATAACGTTGGATGGAGGTGAATAATGTTGGATGGAGGTGAATAATGTTGGATGGAGGTTGATAATGTTGGATGGATGGAGGTGAATATGCTGGATGGAGGTTGATAATGATGGAAGGAGGTGAGTTATGTTGGATGGAGGTGACTAATGTTGGATGGAGGTGAATAATGTTGGATGGAGGTTGATAATGTTGGATGGATGTGAATAATGTTGGATGGAGGTGACTAATGTTGGATGGAGGTGAATAATGTTGGATGGAGGTGAATAATGTTGGATGGAGGTGAATAACGTTGGATGGAGGTTGATAATGTTGGATGGATGTGAATAATGTTGGATGGAGGTGACTAATGTTGGATGGAGGTGAATAATGTTGGATGGAGGTGAATAATGTTGGATGGAGGTGAATAACGTTGGATGGAGGTTGATAATGTTGGATGGATGTGAATAATGTTGGATGGAGGTGACTAATGTTGGATGGAGGTGAATAATTTTGGATGGAGGTGAATAATGTTGGATGGAGGTGAGTAATGTTGGATGTGAATAACGTTGGATGGATGTGAATAATGTTGGATGGAGGTAAGTAATGTTGGATGTGAATAACGTTGGATGGATGTGAATAATGTTGGATGGATGTGAATAATGTTGGATGGAGGTGAGTAATGTTGGATGGAGGTGAGTAATGTTGGATGGATGGAGGTGAATATGTTGGATGGAGGTTGATAATGTTGGATGGAGGGGAATAATGTTGGATGGATGGAGGTGAATATGTTGGATGGAGGTTGATAATGTTGGATGGAGGTGAATAATGTTGGATGGAGGTGAGTAATGTTGGATGTGAATAACGTTGGATGGAGGTGAATAATGTTGGATGGATGTGAATAACGTTGGATGGAGGTGAATAATGTTGGATGGAGGTGAATAACGTTGGATGGAGGTGAATAATGTTGGATGGAGGTTGATAATGTTGGATGGATGGAGGTGAATATGCTGGATGGAGGTTGATAATGATGGAAGGAGGTGAGTTATGTTGGATGGAGGTGACTAATGTTGGATGGAGGTTGATAATGTTGGATGGATGTGAATAATGTTGGATGGAGGTGGGTAATGTTGGATGTGAATAACTTGGATGGAGGTGAATAATGTTGGATGGAGGTGAATAATGTTGGATGGAGGTGAATAACGTTGGATGGAGGTTGATAATGTTGGATGGATGTGAATAATGTTGGATGGAGGTGACTAATGTTGGATGGAGGTGAATAATGTTGGATGGAGGTGAATAATGTTGGATGGAGGTGAGTAATGTTGGATGTGAATAACGTTGGATGGATGTGAATAATGTTGGATGGAGGTGAGTAATGTTGGATGTGAATAACATTGGATGGATGTGAATAATGTTGGATGGATGTGAATAATGTTGGATGGAGGTGAGTAATGTTGGATGGAGGTGAGTAATGTTGGATGGATGGAGGTGAATATGTTGGATGGAGGTGAATAATGTTGGATGGAGGTGAATAATGTTGGATGGAGGTGAGTAATGTTGGATGGATGGAGGTGAATATGTTGGATGGAGGTTGATAATGTTGGATGGAGGGGAATAATGTTGGATGGAGGTGAGTAATGTTGGATGTACTACAGTCCCCTTCCTCTTCTAGAACCATCCTGATCCCAGCTGTCTGACACCCAGACCGGTTCCTGGACCCCTGATCAGCTGAGGGCTGGGACAGCTCCATTCAGCCCTCAGAGTCTGGGCAGACCCACAGCTCAGCCAGGAGCCTCTGACATCAGTGGCGGTTGATTCAGGTCTCTTAGGTTCTGCTTTCTCACACTGGTCTCAGTCCTCCTCTGTACCAGTGGACTCTAGCACCTTATGTCTCCAAGGTGGCACCAGTTAATCCAACGCCACTTCAACCATGACACCGGCTCCGTACATCAGTGACATGAGTTCAAACTTCTGACTGTTTTGTTGCTCGTGAGACTTAAAAAAAACACCAAATGAAGATTTTAATCACAATTTTAAATAGGATCAAATCAAAGGTCTCTATGTCTTTGAGTCCAGCCCTCTCTGGCCCCGACTCTGGGAATCACTGATGTAAGCTGTTTGATTTTAGATTTATTTATCTATTTATTTGTTTATTTATCTCTTCATTTATTTATTTATTTATTTATTCAAAGCAGGCCCATCTATGACTGACCACGGGCTGCAGGTGGCCCCCGGGCCTCAGTTTGGGACCCGGGTCTGGTTTTCCGCCTGTTTGGTGTTCTTTATGATCAGAGTGTTTTCGGGTGTCCCAGCTGAAATGATTTCAGACAGATCAGATGACCCCAGCCCTAAAAATAACCCCGAAGGTCCCGGCCCATGTTGCCAGAGCCTCTGAGCCCGGCCTACTTCTCAGCCTCCAAACGTCTATTTAGTCTCTCCATTGTTTCTATAAGGACATGATTTCCCTCTTCACTCGGACTCTTTCTTCATGCCTTCAATTGGACCCGTGTTTTTTCCTGTTATTGTTCGTTTATAGAACTGTCTCGCGGTCCGTTTCCTATTTTACATCCTCCCATACATCAATAACGATCCTCCGCTGCTGATAGTGAGGCTGCGCACAAAGCCCTTCTTTATTAGAGTCCCGATAACGCCAGTATTATTGAGAAAGGCCGTCCCTGCCTCTGCGCTGTGATGTAATGCGTCTGGAGGTATAAATATAGCGGCATGGCTGCAGCGCACATGCACATGCAGCTCCATGACGCGCCGCCGCACATTGCGCCTCTCGGTCTGGGAATGAGCCGCTGCGTCTTCTTCGTCTTCTTCTTCTCTCCTCGTAGGAAAGACAAACCCCTCTCTCAGGCCGCTCTCTCGGTCAGACCCGGGATGGGCTCTCTCTCCGCCCTAAGGACCCTCCTGGTGCTGGCTCTGGTGGCCGGACTGGCGGGATGCGCTCCCGGTCTGAACGGCACGGTGGCGGAGCGCTGGGAGGCTCTGTACTCGCGCTCCATGGCGCGGATCCCGGGGGAGAAACGGGAGGAGCTGACCCGGGACAGTGACTACCTGCTGGGCATTAAACGGCTGAGGAGGCTCTACTGTAACGTGGGCATCGGCTTCCACATCCAGGTGTTACCGGACGGAAGAATAACGGGAGTCCACAACGAGAACCGGCACAGTAAGTCTGATCTTTACATAAAGTCCCTTAGAGGACCGGTTTTACGTTTCTGACTTTGTTATTGTGGCAAAAACTACTGTGAGTAACTTTAAGGACCGGAGCTGCTCCATGCTCAACTTTTACTAAACCGGGCTATCCGGGACTGATCCGGTATTTACGCACGCTCTTATCAGGAGGAGCAGGGGGCTGTCCGGGACCGGAACTGGTCTGATCCTCTACAGGTGGATGGATTTAGGTCTAAGAAGCATGAAAGTCCAGTCAAACTTAATCATCAGCTTTTAATTATCAGGAACAATAAATGAATCAACCAATAACAGAATCAGAATCAGTGTGATCCAGACTACAGGAGCTGGACTCTGTTATCCTCTTTACACCTTCAGTAATCAGGCTGATGGATCTGATCAGTTATTAATATAAGCAGATCATAGTTATTGATCACTGATATTACTGGCCTGAATATTTCTGCAAAAATAGAGCAGATCAATCAGCCGCACACAGAATGCTGCTGATAGACTACCAGAACACCAACCAGTCTGTGGAACAGATCTAGATCTGTGTCAGGGTTCAGAAGAGGACGACAACAATAAATGATGGATTTACTCTAGGGATGCACAACATGATCAGCATGATCAACATGATCAATATGATCAATATGATCAGCATGATCAACATGATCAACATGATCAATATGATCAATATGATCAGCATGATCAACATGATCAACATGATCAATATGATCAATATGATCAGCATGATCAACATGATCAATATGATCAATATGATCAGCATGATCAACATGATCAACATGATCAATATGATCAGCATGATCAACATGATCAACATGATCAATATGATCAGCATGATCAACATGATCAATATGATCAATATGATCAGCATGATCAACATGATCAACATGATCAATATGATCAGCATGATCAACATGATCAATATGATCAACATAATCAACATGATCAGCATGATCAACATGATCAACATGATCAATATAATCAACATGATCAACATAATCAATATGATCAGCATGATCAACATGATCAACATAATCAATATGATCAGCATGATCAACATGATCAATATGATCAATATGATCAATATGATCAACATGATCAGCATGATCAATATGATCAATATGATCAGCATGATCAATATGATCAATATGATCAACATGATCAACATGATCAGCATGATCAGCATGATCAATATGAGCACTGACTCAGCAGATATTAGTTTAAAATGCTGACTCAGCAGATCATCAGGTGCAGGTGGTCATGTGGTTTCTGGTGGATACCTTTAGATCCTGAGGTGCAGGTGTGGAGTTCTGCTGATCTCTGATTGGATACCTGATCTTCTAAAAACACTGAGCTGATTTTCGTCCTCTTGAACCCTGGACAGTAACGGCGTCTGTAGGGATGTGCAGATGCATCTGTTTATCGTGGGGGTCAGCTGATATCAGCCCCGCTCACAGACACCCTCAGTGATCCGTGTGAATCTGTGCCGTCAGTCTGATCTGGATCAAGGAGCCCTGAGGTGAGAGGAAGGACAGAGTCAGGACTAGTTGGGGACCTTAAAGTCTACCTCCTCTCTTTATTCTATCTGCTGGCTCAAACAGGAGATTTTCAGAGACCGGGTCAGATTCTGGTCTGGTTCCGTGGTCCTAGAGAGAGAGCGTGGACAGAGGAGTGTTACGTAAAGGCGTGGTTATGGTTTGGAATATTGCTTTGAGGGCGTAGGTGTCCATGTGGCGGTCCAGCTGGACCAGAGACCTGCTGGGATCCTGCAGAGTCTGGGTTCTTCAGAGCTGGTGAGTTTGTGTGGTTGGGTAGTCCTGTTTCTGGGTCTGTCCTGTAGAAGAGAGAATATTTGGTTCTCTCATGAGACAAAAGAAGACCCTCATGGTGATCTTAGCTCCTAAACCCCCCCTGCATGGTCCCGTCACCTGTCAGTCTTACCTGTGGAATGTTCCAGCTGTTTCCCCACAACTTTAAGACTTTTCCTGCTCGTGTCCTAACCTTTTAGGAACACGCTGCAGGCGTTGGGTTCAGAACGAGTCTATATTTAAATCACTAACATCAGTCTGAACATCAGTCATCCTCCTCTGTGCTGCTTTCAGCTAAACAGCGACTGACAGTAATCACTGATCAATGAATTCTGTTTTAGTCACATTTGACGTGGTGTCCCAACTTTTTTGGAACCCAGATTTGTAGAATTGGCCATGTATTTGATCTAACTCCTTTGCTGTAGTGACTCACGCATCAGTTGTTGAGATCTTTCCTTAAAGATCTGTTTGGGGGCGCGCTGGTAGTCGAGCGGCTAAGGCGTGCACCATGTACGCAGGCGACCCGGGTTCGAATCCGGCCTGTGGCACTCTTTCCTGAGTGTCTCTCCCCGCTCTCTTCCCCGTTTCCGACTCTATCCACTGTCCTCTCTCTAATAAAGGCCGAAAATAAATCTGTTTGGGTGTTAGCGCCTTCCCTGATGGAGGAGAGAAACAGGGATGAGAGAGAGAGACAGGAGAGGAGCCACAGTCAGGTGTAGGTGCAGGTTCAGGTTCAGGTTCAGGTGTGGGTCCAGGTTCAGCTGTAGGTTTAGGTGCAGATCCAGGTTCAAGTGTAGGTCCAGGTTCAGGTGTAGGTCCAGGTTCAGGTGTAGGTTCAGGTTCAGGTGTAGGTCCAGGTGTAGGTTTAGGTGTAGGTCCAGGTTCAGGTGTAGGTCCAGGTTCAGGTGTAGGTTCAGGTTCAGGTTCAGGTGTGGGTCCAGGTTCAAGTGTAGGTCCAGGTTCAAGTGTAGGTCCAGGTTCAGGTGTAGGTCAAGGTTCAGGTGTAGGTCCAGGTTCAAGTGTAGGTCCAGGTTCAGGTGTAGGTCCAGGTTCAAGTGTAGGTCCAGGTTCAGGTTCAGGTTCAGGTGTGGGTCCAGGTTCAGGTGTAGGTTTAGGTGCAGATCCAGGTTCAAGTGTAGGTCCAGGTTCAGGTTCAGGTTCAGGTGTAGGTCCAGGTTCAGGTGTAGGTCCAGGTTCAAGTGTAGGTCCAGGTTCAGGTGTAGGTCCAGGTTCAGGTGTAGGTTCAGGTTCAGGTGTAGGTCCAGGTGTAGGTTTAGGTGTAGGTCCAGGTTCAGGTGTAGGTCCAGGTTCAGGTGTAGGTTTAGGTGCAGATCCAGGTTCAGGTTCAGATTCAGGTGTAGGTCCAGGTTCAGGTGTAGGTCCAGGTTCAACTGTAGGTCCAGGTTCAAGTGTAGGTCCAGGTTCAAGTGTAGGTCCAGGTTCAGGTTCAGGTTCAGGTGTGGGTCCAGGTTCAGGTTCAGGTTCAGGTTCAGGTGTAGGTTTAGGTGCAGATCCAGGTTCAGGTTCAGGTTCAGGTTCAGGTGTAGGTTTAGGTGCAGATCCAGGTTCAGGTTCAGATTCAGGTGTAGGTCCAGGTTCAGGTGTAGGTCCAGGTTCAAGTGTAGGTTCAGGTTCAGGTTCAGGTTCAGGTGTGGGTCCAGGTTCAGGTGTAGGTCCAGGTTCAGGTTCAGGTTCAGGTTCAGGTGTAGGTTTAGGTGCAGATCCAGGTTCAGGTCCAGGTTCAGGTTCAGGTTCAGGTGTAGGTCCAGGTTCAAGTGTAGGTCCAGGTTCAGGTGTAGGTCCAGGTTCAGGTTCAGGTTCAGGTGTAGGTTTAGGTGCAGATCCAGGTTCAGGTTCAGATTCAGGTGTAGGTCCAGGTTCAGGTGTAGGTCCAGGTTCAGGTGTAGGTTTAGGTGCAGATCCAGGTTCAGGTTCAGATTCAGGTGTAGGTCCAGGTTCAAGTGTAGGTCCAGGTTCAAGTGTAGGTCCAGGTTCAGGTTCAGGTTCAGGTGTGGGTCCAGGTTCAGGTGTAGGTCCAGGTTCAGGTTCAGGTTCAGGTTCAGGTGTAGGTTTAGGTGCAGATCCAGGTTCAGGTCCAGGTTCAGGTTCAGGTTCAGGTTCAGGTTCAGGTGTAGGATTAGGTGCAGATCCAGGTTCAGGTTCAGATTCAGGTTCAGGTTCAGGTTCAGGTGTAGGTTTAGGTGCAGATCCAGGTTCAGGTTCAGATTCAGGTGTAGGTCCAGGTTCAGGTGTAGGTCCAGGTTCAAGTGTAGGTCCAGGTTCAGGTTCAGGTTCAGGTGTGGGTCCAGGTTCAGGTGTAGGTCCAGGTGTAGGTCCAGGTTCAGGTTCAGGTTCAGGTTCAGGTGTAGGTTTAGGTGCAGATCCAGGTTCAGGTCCAGGTTCAGGTTCAGGTTCAGGTCCAGGTTCAAGTGTAGGTCCAGGTTCAGGTTCAGGTTCAGGTGTGGGTCCAGGTTCAGGTGTAGGTCCAGGTTCAGGTTCAGGTTCAGGTTCAGGTGTAGGTTTAGGTGCAGATCCAGGTTCAGGTCCAGGTTCAGGTTCAGGTTCAGGTTCAGGTTCAGGTGTAGGATTAGGTGCAGATCCAGGTTCAGGTTCAGATTCAGGTTCAGGTTCAGGTTCAGGTGTAGGTTTAGGTGCAGATCCAGGTTCAGGTTCAGATTCAGGTGTAGGTCCAGGTTCAGGTGTAGGTCCAGGTTCAAGTGTAGGTCCAGGTTCAGGTTCAGGTTCAGGTGTGGGTCCAGGTTCAGGTGTAGGTCCAGGTTCAGGTTCAGGTTCAGGTTCAGGTGTAGGTTTAGGTGCAGATCCAGGTTCAGGTCCAGGTTCAGGTTCAGGTTCAGGTTCAGGTTCAGGTGTAGGATTAGGTGCAGATCCAGGTTCAGGTTCAGATTCAGGTTCACGGTCAGGTGTAGGTCCAGGTTCAAGTGTCGGTCCCCAGAAATGTTTCTGCGGGCCGCCATTTGCTCGCAGGCCGCACTTTGAGAACCCATGTTATAAACAATCTAGAATGAGGGTTAGGGGGTGAGCCTACCCAGACCTACCCCTGTGAGAACAGGATCCAGTCAGAGAGGCTGCTCCATCACAGACTCGCTAAAGGACCACGGCCCCTCCACTGAAGGACACAGCTGAAAGTCCTCACTGAGCCAAACAGCCCTCTGCCTCCTGCTCTCAGCGCTCTGGACCTTAATTAGCCCCGTGATTGCTGACTCAGGTGTGCTCATCACCTGCTGCAGGGAGAGAGAGACACCTGAAAGGTAGACAGGAGGGAGAAAAACCCACAACAGACCTGCAGCGTGGACAACATCCCTGGAACAAGACCATGAGCTCCAGCTGTAGGCCCACTTCATCCAGGTCAGATCAGAGTGTTTCACGTCAGGGATGACCTTCGGGGGGGGTTGAAGATCGTGGAAAGCTTTCAGTGATTGGTTGAATCATTGAGTTCTTAGATGGATAAATCTCTATCTGATCCTGATCTGATGTTCTGATCAAACTCTTGTTAAAACCCGGTCCATATAAACGCTGACTTCTCCAGCTAACAGCAGCTTCATGATGTTAAACTCAGGATGAGCTGAAGATCATCTTTATCTTCTTTATTTTAGTCGGGGCTCCTCCCACTCTGCAGCCATAGGCAGCCTCCCACACAGTCCACATGAACAGGAGAACAGTGTAACATGAGGCAGGAATTATGAGTCAGGGATTCACATCAGCTCTGGACTGTAGAGATCATTAGACGAGCATCGGTGCAGAGTCTGCCTCAGTCTGTCATAGAAAGCCATTTGAAGCTCATCCTCACCTGGTGAGTGTTCATGGACTCCAGGAAAGTCAAAGGTCTGCATGTTTGTCCTCTCAGGGCTCCTGTAGTGATTGACCATGTGGAGGCCATCTCTGTGTTCAGTCATGTTTGCTCCATCTAAGATCTAACCTGCATCTTTTCTCAGTAGATATTAGTGATCAATGATTTTATCATGTTAGCGTCTGCAGATTTGAGCTTGAAGGTGATTTTTAACGATTATATCGGCCGTAGGTGAGTCAGGGGGCCCTGTTAGTTCTCTTTAAAATGTAAACATCAGGGTCTGCTGCAGACAGAGACAGAGGTGTCTCCTGGTCCTGTACACTTTTCCTTCACACCTCCACCTGTGGACTGACCCTCACCTGTCCATGCAGCCTCAAACGTCTGTGATCTAAACGGTCGTTCTGTAGAGCTCAGAGACTCCAGCCTGGGTCTGTGATGAGGACACCTTTGATAGAAGACGGTTGGTGAGACGTCATCCCTGCTGGAGATTCCACAGTCAGCTGTCAGTGATGTTATTAGAGAGTGGAAGAGTTTAGGAACAACAGCAGCTCAGCCATGAAGAGGAGACCAGGTACAATCTCAGGGAGGGACTTCCACCATGGAGCGACCAATCGTCTTCTCTACTCTAAATTGCCCATAGATGTGAGTGTTGACCGCTTATTTGTATGTCAGCCTTATGATTGGCTGGCATCCGGTCCCAGGTGTAACCCCGCCCCTCACCCAGTGACAGCTGGGAAAAGCTGACCAAGAAAAGTAGATGATGGGTGAAAATAAAAGACTGATGTTCTTAGGCTGTGGTGGCGCCCTCTTTTGGTGAAAATGTGACAAACCCTGAAACGTTTACTGCACATGATCAACGAGACGACCACGCCTGCAGCACGCCATCACTAACTACCACACCTGCAGCACGCCATCACTAACGACCACGCCTGCAGAACGCCATCACTAACCCTCCATCTCTGACTCACACTGATGCACACTTCACCTGCGTCACTCTCACGTCCTCCTACTGGGCCTGTCCCAGCTCCAGTCTCTCCTTTCATTGCCGCTCTGAATTTCCTCCACCATGATGATGAGGTCAGAGGTCATAGGTCATAGGTCAAACTCAGACGGTTTGTCTGAACTAAAAGTTAAAAGCTCCTCTCTGTGTGGGCCAACTCTGTCCCTGCAGGTCTGCTGCAGATCTCTCCGGTGGAGCGAGGCGTGGTGACCCTGCTGGGCGTCCGTAGCGGGCTGTTCGTGGCGATGAACCGCAGAGGGAAGCTGTATGGATCTGTGAGTACCTCAGCGCTGACACACACACACATTAACACACACTATGAGTGATAACGCCTCTCTTCAGTCAGACATGGCAGCGTGAGCTGGGGAACACCAGGGTCATCTCTGCAGGTCCAGCCCTGCATGCATTCTTCCACAGGATTGGCGTGATAGTCCAGTAGACCAGGGGTCATCAAGTACATCTGCACCAGGGCCAGATTTAGTCTGGACAGAAACTCCTGGGGCCGGACTTTCAAATCCACAAAAATGAGATATTTTGGTCTGGTTTACATTGGTATTGGTATTTTCTTTCAAAGTGACATTTTAGTCATTCCCAGTGAGATCTATCCCTGTTAACTATCATGCAGCAGGCCTGACAGCAGAACTGGACCCTCCAAAACTGTGAATTAGTACTAGTATTTACTCATTTTAACCCCTTTTTGCCACTTTAACCCCTTTTGAACTACTTTTCCTGCATGTTTTATCCCCTTTTTTGCCACTCTTATCCATTTTTGCCACTTTTCTTCTCTTTTTAACCTCTTTTAATCACATTTTTTAAATAATAGTTGCAACTTTTAACCATTTTTTGCCACTTTTCAACAATTTTTGCTGCTCTTTAACCCCTTTTTGCAACTTTCCTGCCAATAATTTCCCTTGTGTGTCAATCTTGAACCCCTTTTCATTCATTTTCCAGGCTATTTTTGCCACTTACACCCATTTTTGTTAGGGATGCATGATAGTGGATTTTTTGCTGATATCCGATATGCAGATACTTACAGATATACTGATATTTAAATACCCTTTTCAGACAAAAAATGTCAGCACTTTTGGACAGTTTTAGGTTTAAGGTTGACTAAGAAAACAATTTTAGTCCTTAAAAAACATTTTCAAGTGTAAAGAATGGGGATAAATAAAGAAAAATACCTCACCTGACACAGGTCTGTTGGTTCAGACTAGAACTCCACTAGTTTATCAGGATATATGGACAAACTTTACAGTTAATATATGCTGAAATACACAGGCAAAATATCGGATGTAAATATCTGCAAAAACGTTGATATCTGCCGATACCAGACCCATAATATCGGGCCCTATTTTCTGTACTTTTTGCCCCTTTTTGCTTCTTTAACCCATTTTCTTTATTTTTTTTTTTGAACTATTTTGTCATTTGTAACCAATTTATGATACTTTTTGCCTCTTTTCCCTCTTTAACCATTTTTTCCCACATTTCAACCCCTTTCTCTCCATTTTATCTGCTCATTTTTGCAGCACTTCTGCCAACCTTAACCCTATTTTAAATATCTACTAATTATGACGGTAAATTTGGGTGAAACTGATCAAATGTGAGGTCATTCTCACATTATTTCAATATTTAACAGCAGCAGACATTTAAAGCCAAAGCACACTACTAAAACCTGAGCATTGTCTCTTCATCCTTTTTTTTAATTTAATGATCTTTCAGGGGACGGACAGGAAGCTTTGAGGGGCCTGATATTGGCCCCCGGGCCACCAGTTTATGATCAGTGCAGTAGACCATGGGGGGGGGGCCTTTGTCTGCTCTGAGGCTGCCAAAATTAGATTTGCAAATATTGACAGTTATTACGTAGTTTATTCAAAGGTCTTTGACAAGAAAAGCATGCACAGACCTTTTTAGGCCTTTATCAGTGAACAGGTAAAATCTGTGTTGATTTCTGGCTGCTGTGGGCCACTTTTCCTTCTTTCTTGGGTCCTGGGGGGGCTCAGATTAAAACACTGAAACGTGTCTAACACAGAGAGAGAGGATGAGGAGCTGTGACTCCAGCTTAGAGAAGAAGAGGACCAAGAGAACTCAGGGGGCTCCAGGGTTGTTGTGGGTTTGGACATGTTTCTCAGGGATGTTTTTATTGGTGAAGTCATAATCAGCTCTAAAGCTGTTATTTTAAACGTCTCTATGCAGAAATCACTTCCTGCCCCCCCGTCTGAGGTTCTGGGTCATCTGTAGAGAACCCGTACTGACTAGAACCTTAAAGAGTCTGCCCTCAGAGGAACGGCATCTCTGCAGAGATAAAATCCCGCCAGAATTCAGACTCCCAAAACGCTGCTGGCCTATAAACAAACATGATCAAACTAAAGCGGTCTGTCCTCTACATTTCCTCCCTCTTGTCCAAATATGGTCACTTCCTTATAACACATTCTTACTGAAACCATGAGCCTTCACCTCTCAGTGCTCAGTTTTATTAAAGAACATCCTCAGATGACCTTCCCGCCCTGACTCCTCCTTCCTGGTCTCTCTCTAGACGTGGTAAAGCTCCTCGTGGCTGTGATGGCCCACAGATGTCTGATTTTAGGTTTACAGCCAGGTAACACTGAGGTGATAACAGCTCTGTTCACACTCTCCTCAGAGGACACTACGGTGGCCCAGAGGCTTGAGGACATCTCCTTTTGAAGCAGCATTTGCTTTGCTGTTAACGGCCTAGTGGCAGGGAAAGATGGCCGACTCTGAGGCTGCTTCCTCTGTAGGAACAAAGGCTCAGTCCCACTGCATCCCCGCCCTCTTGAGCAGGCAAGGACAGACTTGAATTAAGCCTTACAGGATGTTTCTCACAAGACATTCTGTCCAATCAGGGCACGTCTTCCTAGTGCATCACACATTTTGGTCCAGGTTATTGTCACCGTGTGAACACAGACCACATCTGAAACTGTGAATGTCCAAGACTAAAGTCAGGTCAGAGACCTAAGGGTGTGAAAACAAACACGATAGAATAAACCTGCCAAACATGAAATATCAGTACACTCTGGTGGTCCGTCCATCCATCCATCCATGCATCCATCCATCCATGCATCCATCCATCCATGCATCCATCCATCATCCATCCATCCATCCATGCATCCATCCATCCATGCATCCATCCATCCATTTATCCATCCATCCATCCATGCATCCATCCATCCATGCATCCATCCATCCATGCATCCATCCATCCATTTATCCATCCATCCATCCATGCATCCATCCATCCATTTATCCATCCATCCATGCATCCATCCATCCATGCATCCATCCATCCATTTATCCATCCATCCATCCATGCATCCATCCATCCATTTATCCATCCATCCATGCATCCATCCATCATCCATCCATCCATGCATCCATCCATCCATGCATCCATCCATCCATGCATCCATCCATCCATGCATCCATCCATCCATTTATCCATCCATCCATCCATGCATCCATCCATCCATTTATCCATCCATCCATCCATGCATCCATCCATCCATTTATCCATCCATCCATGCATCCATCCATCATCCATCCATCCATCCATGCATCCATCCATCCATTTATCCATCCATCCATGCATCCATCCATCATCCATCCATCCATCCATGCATCCATCCATCCATGCATCCATCCATCCATTTATCCATCCATCCATCCATGCATCCATCCATCCATGCATCCATCCATCCATGCATCCATCCATCCATTTATCCATCCATCCATCCATGCATCCATCCATCCATTTATCCATCCATCCATGCATCCATCCATCCATGCATCCATCCATCCATTTATCCATCCATCCATCCATGCATCCATCCATCCATTTATCCATCCATCCATGCATCCATCCATCATCCATCCATCCATCCATCAATCCATGCATCCATCCATCCATTTATCCATCCATCCATTCATTGCATCCATCCATCCATCTATCCATCCATCCATCCATGCATCCATCCATCCATGCATCCATCCATCCATGCATCCATCCATCCATTTATCCATCCATCCATCCATGCATCCATCCATCCATTTATCCATCCATCCATCCATGCATCCATCCATCCATGCATCCATCCATCCATTTATCCATCCATCCATCCATGCATCCATCCATCCATTTATCCATCCATCCATCCATGCATCCATCCATCCATGCATCCATCCATCCATTTATCCATCCATCCATCCATCCATCCATCCATCCATCCATCCATCCATGCATCCATCCATCCATGCATCCATCCATCCATGCATCCATCCATCCATTTATCCATCCATCCATCCATGCATCCATCCATCCATGCATCCATCCATCCATTTATCCATCCATCCATCCATGCATCCATCCATCCATTTATCCATCCATCCATGCATCCATCCATCCATGCATCCATCCATCCATTTATCCATCCATCCATCCATGCATCCATCCATCCATGCATCCATCCATCCATCCATGCATCCATCCATCCATGCATCCATCCATCCATTTATCCATCCATCCATCCATGCATCCATCCATCCATTTATCCATCCATCCATCCATGCATCCATCCATCCATGCATCCATCCATCCATTTATCCATCCATCCATCCATCCATCCATCCATCCATCCATCCATGCATCCATCCATCATCCATCCATCCATCCATGCATCCATCCATCCATGCATCCATCCATCCATTTATCCATCCATCCATCCATGCATCCATCCATCCATGCATCCATCCATCCATGCATCCATCCATCCATTTATCCATCCATCCATCCATGCATCCATCCATCCATTTATCCATCCATCCATGCATCCATCCATCCATGCATCCATCCATCCATTTATCCATCCATCCATCCATGCATCCATCCATCCATTTATCCATCCATCCATGCATCCATCCATCATCCATCCATCCATCCATCAATCCATGCATCCATCCATCCATTTATCCATCCATCCATTCATTGCATCCATCCATCCATCTATCCATCCATCCAGCTGAAACAGAACCGCTCCGTTCTTAGACCACTGAGGGTCATAATACGCATCAATACGTTTTACGGCATGTTTCTATAGACCTTTGTTTCTCAACAGGAGGGTTAGGACCCAAAATTGAAGCCATTTTCATTAGGTCATAGCAGTGTGCCTGGAGAAATATAGGACTTGCTTTTATTTTGAAGGATATTTTTCCATGTCTTAGTCCCATCTTGGTTTCTCATTAGAACATGAGGTTCTGACTGAAAAGTGGGTGAATCTGGGTGTGATTTGGAGTGTCCTGGTCAGAGAACCACAGCTTTACTCTCTCTACATGAATCAAAGATTGGCCATCTATAAATTGCTCTCAGAGATTCTGGTGTCCTGATCCCTTCCTCTCTCACATCATTCATGACTGCAGACCCAAACAGCTGCTACAATGGAGTCAGAAATAACGTTATTGTGTGATAGGAATCATGGTGAACAATATCAGATTTCCCCCTGCTCTGTTTGCTCTGTGCCGTTGAACAATCAGACTGTAGAAATAACTGGTATCTGGTCCATCTGTTCTCTTCCAGTCCCACTTCAACAACGAGTGTAAGTTCAGGGAGAAGCTCCTGGCCAACAACTACAACGCCTACGAGTCGGCCGCCTACCCCAGGATGTACATCGGCCTGAGCAAGAACGGCAAAACCAAACGAGGGAACCGAGTGTCCCCCGCCATGACGGTGACACATTTTTTACCCCGGATCTAGAAACAGACTTCGCCTCAGCACGGAGACCATCAGGAGAAGGGGGCGGCTCCAGACCGTGATGCACTTTCACCACAAGCTTTATGCAAGTGTATCAAACCTGAGCTTTGTATATTTTTATTTATGTCTCATCATTTTTGTATTTTTCTAGAAGGGTTGTGTGTTTCTCTGTGGGGGTGAAAGATTATTTATGCTCATTTCTAATTTATCACAAACGTGCTGCTACAGGATGAAACCTCTGGATGTTTTGGACTGAGCCATATCAGATGTAAAGACTTTAACGTGAGTTTAAATAACCAAGACTTTGATGGGCCGGTTTGGGGTCAAACATGGCTCAGCACGTTTCCACAGTCTCTGTGAATCAGGATAGAGCCCCCTGTGGGGGTGGCAGCCATGTTTGTGAGGTGGCACTTCCCAGTCTCCTCGCTCTGATTGGTTATTCAGGTGTTCAGTCAGAGCCCTAGAATCATAAACGTCCCACATGTCCATCTAACTATGATTGAAGTTTTCCAGGCCTCCTGATCTGGAGAAAACTCTTCTGTTTTAGAGCGGGTCAACCATCAACGGTCTTCATGATCTGATCAAACCTCCAGAGAAGAGCAGCTGACTTTGAAATGTGGATTAAAACCAAAAATGAGTCTATTAACCAATACGATTGATTCTCCTAGAAACACAATCAGCAG